>NW_016690323.1:1748780-1766477 GCF_001604755.1 Lepidothrix coronata | reverse complement strand
GGGGGAGCCAAGGGGCGCCGTCCCGGGGCGGGGGGACGGGGACGACACGGTCGCGCACGGGCGTCCCCGGGTCGCCTCCTCTGCTGCTTCCCTCCCCAAATACAACTCACCCCGGGCTGGTATTCCACACCACCACCTCCGCGCCCCCCGCCCTGTGTGACTGATCTCCCCGCGGTTCTGCGAAAAAAGTCCTGTTAATTCACCGGCTGCAGCTGGCAGCCTGTTTGCTACAGTCACGCACAGGGGTGGAGGAGAAGCCTGCGGAGTGAGTCATGGCTGTAAGAGGCCCTCCGGTTGTTTATGGCAAAAACAGGAGGTGGCTCATTCAACATGTGGGAAACACGGGTTGTAAGAAGTTGCCTCGATCCATCGTACAAGGATAAGGCAGAGGTACCTGTGCATATCACCCTCCACCCCAGCTTGCTGTCGAGCTGCCTGCGAAAGGAGGTGGGAGGTAAAGTTGCTTTTTCCTGAAGGAGGGCTTGTGGTCAGACTGTCATAGCTAGCTGCAGGAGTTATGCATTTGTCAGCATTTCCATTATAAGTGTAGTTTTTATGTAGTTTACAGCTTGGTTATAAAAATATGCACTGGGTTGAAATTTGGTTCACAGCCTCTTCTGCGGAAACATCTAAACAACTTTTGAAATGGTTCTGTTTAGATGCTAAGTGGAAATACATGGAATATACTAGCTTTTTATTTTTCTTTGAACTTTAAAACTTAGCTGCTTACACACGTGGACACATTTACAGCTATTAGTCCAAAACAATTCCTCCCTCTCCCCCCCACCTCGAGTTTTTGGCCTTTGTAGGCATTACTCGTTAATTAGGGCAGCAGAGACTCTGAAGACTCACAAGGTCCCTGTCGCCTTGCATGAGGGTACCCACCTACAGAAGGGATGTGGGGCACCATGAGTCTGCACAACCCTGGCCCTCGAGTGCCAGAACAGTTCCAGTGCCTCAGCACTGTGGACAAGAAGCTGGTGTTAAAATGGAGGCAGAATATGTTAACCTTGCTCCGCGGCATTTTTAATTTTATTTATTTATTTTTTTTACCCTGCCTGTTCAGTTGCTGCTTCTGAGACAGGGAACAAGCCCAGTATTTAGGAGCTTCTGTTTGTATACCTCTGTATATGTACGTCTCTGGACGTGAAACGTCTGCCACCCAGTGGATGTCGCTGATCTCTATACACTATTCTATACATTTACTACCTCTCCGCCCTGCCCTGCCCAGCCCTACCCCGTCGGTGCTAAGTTTGCAAAGGGAAGTGCTCAGGAATTGTAAAAAAAGCCAGGCTCATCTGGCTGCTGCGGGCCTGCGCACGATGATGGTGTCGGTTGTGACGGGATACACCATGTCCTTCCTGGCTGGCTTGGGTGATGAACCAGAGGTGGACCTCCAAGGTGTAGCAGCTCTCTGGCTGGGCAGCAGTGAGAACAGGTAACATGAATGAGGCAGTTATATGCGGAGGGAGATGCAGCTTCATGCCTGAGACAGCTGGAGATTTGGATTTTGCCACCTCTGCCTTTGCCAAAGGATTTCAATATAAAGGTTTTCACCCATATGCTGTTGGATTTTCTCGGAGCCTGGCCTAAGTCCCTGGGATCTGCTTCACAGTTATGCTGAACTTATCCATCTGGAACAGAAGTGAGCGGTTGTTTGCTCTTGACATATAGAAGATGTTTGTAGGTCTAAGTGTGTTTAAAATACAAGTTTTGAGTGTCAGAATTGCTCGCTCCATGTCTGTAACTTTTTGCTTTAATCTTTTCGTGTCTTAATTTCCCATATTAAAAAAACATGGATAGCAGTATCCTTTATCTTACAGATCATTGTAGTTATGAGAACCATAAAAGAACCTGAGAGAGAAGAAATAATTTCCTCTGGGATTTAAAATGTGTGGTGATGCTCTAGAGAATAAGGGCAAAAAGAGGAATTTGTCTGTTAATTATCGCAAAGCTTCACTGGGGAAAAAAATGTGACCGGGTCAGTTGCAATTAGAGATTGATCTCCATGCGTATTAGCACTAGGAGACATTTTTAGTTACCGTAGACCACTTAATTCTAATAATTCCCAAATTCTTCTGTCTTTGTCACATTTTTAATACTGCGTTCTGCAATTTCCTAGGTTTTCTTTCCCTTAGGAAAAGTGCCAAAAAGCAGATAGGCAGCTTAGGGTAGTGTGCGTGTGTCACCATCCTTTGTCAGCTGGATTTCTAGTGTAACACCGAGGACTCTGCTGAGAATAACCAGTGGTGATAGGTCGTGGCTGTGGTCTGTGTTGCTGTACTTGCTCATGTCTCAAGTACCTGGTGCTATTGTGGCCTCCACCAGCCCTGATGTGGAAAGCCTGGAGCCTCCTACTCTTCCCTTCCAGCTGCAGCCTTGTCCTGCACCAGCTCTGGGGGAGAAGTTGCTTATGGCTGTGGGGAAGGCCTACGTTGTCTGATCAGCATGAGGATTTGAGAAGAATGTGAACATGGCCTAGCAAACACCTACTGAAAATGCACACAGTGCAATTTGTTTTTGTATGTTTGACCAAATGCAGGTGGACTTTTCATGGGGGCAGCAATATATGGGCCCCACCCCTCATGTCAGATTTCAGATGTGTCACCAGGAACTGGAAAGGTGCTACAACCTTTAAAGTTTGCCAGAGATACATTGAACATATAGCATTTTCCCTGTTCTTGTTCTGAAAACAGCTCAAGTGTTTCAGCTGAGTTCTTGTAATCACAGTCTGCCTCTTTCTGCACCCCTCACTCAGAGCTAACCTTTACAGCACATGGAACAAAATTTAGCCTGAGGCAGGCATTCAGCTTGGAAAATTTCAACCCAAACAGTCAAAGTCTGGCCAAGTTACAAGCAGCTGGAAGCAGCATATTGCATTGGAAGTGTTCAGCAGCTGCCTAACAGGCGATGCTACAAGCTTCATCAATACTGTCTATATGTTTATGTACATGGAAATACAGTGCTGAATTACGATATTATTTGATAGGTTACCTGATCCACTAACTGTCAGCCAGTTGATTCTGATTTTTTATTTTTATTTTTTTTTTATTAGAGAATGGAACCTAAACCTCTTTGGTTAATGGTATGAATGCCTTCCCTTACTCACATTATTCATTGTTGTTTTCCGGGCTGAAAAATTAAAAACTTTAAAATGGCGCCTCTGAAATAAATGACAAGCCAGGGCTTACTCATTCTGAATCTTTCAAAATGACTTAGTGATTGTTAAAGACCAGTTTACAATAGAACTAGAACAAGTTGCTTCCCAGTGTTTTGAATTGCAAAAAACCACATCTCCCAAATTCCTAAGCTATTCATCAACTGTTCTATTGTAGCAGACTCACCCTATATTGTGTCCCTGATATATCTATTAAATCTGCAGTGAAGTGTGAGTTTAAAACAGTGCCATGGAGTCACTGTGGAATAAATACCACAAACATTGGCAAAGTTGCTTCATAAATCCTTCTTAGTTTAGAGAGGAACTTAGGCGTGCCTTTTTTCTATGGGAGTGCAGCTGTTTCTTGTAGGGTTCCCCAGGGGCTGGATCTTGGTGTAAGGCTGGTTAATATCAATATATTCACTGCTTTTGTGATGATACCACATTGTTACCAGTACATTACATACAGGTTTGTGCACATAGGGAGCAAGTTATTAGCATGCTGTACTCCAAATAATTTTTTTAAATGTTCAGTATCCATCAGAAGGCATTTTTCGTGCAGCCACATATGAAGGAACCAGGACTGTGGTTACATCAGCAGAATAGTCGACTGTCTTCTTTTCATTGCAGTTTTGCAACTGCAGTGTAGCCCTTGGCTGTATAGCAATATAAATATTGCACAGAAGTAGAAAAGTACGTGGCATTAGTAAGATCACAGGAATTCCATATCTGGTTTTGCTGCTCTCACGTGAGGAAGGATGTGAAATATTAGTAAGAGTAAAGTGACAAAAGTGATCCAGGGTTTGGAGACCAGTCTTCACAATTTTAGATTGTACATCTGAGAGGGGAAATGATGCCTGAATATATCATACACTTGTGTAAGGAAAATACGTGATATTTACTTGACCATCCAGTGTCCGAGAGATGAAGTTAGGTATGTTGTACCTTGAAATAATAAGTAGCCATGAGGGCAGTAAAGCATTGTAGTGGATTTGCTGTTGCTGGGAGTGTTTAAAGTGAGATGGGGTTTTCTTCTCGAAGATGTGCTTTGGCTTGCTTTGGTGGAGGACATTTGCAGTGTGTGTGGAAAGGGGAAGAACTGTGCTCCATTCACCTGCATTCTTCCCTAGATTGAAAACCCAAGATTATTTGCAGTGCCTTCTGTGTATTGTAGCACGTGTTGCTACTTTGGCAAAATTAGAATAAAATATCATGCTTCAGAACCTGAATGGTTTTCTCTTGGGTCAGGAGGACCATTTTTTCTTGGTACCTAATTTGACTTCTGGGATTATGATTAATTATTGTGTACTTTCCTCCAGAGCTTCATCATCTGGTGGCAGCTGGAGACAGAATATCGGCTCCTCATTTACAGAGTCCCCTCGTATTCCCAGGTTGGTGTTTCATCTTTCTTTGTTTGGGATGCTGACAGTTATATTCAGGGCCGAAAAAATTTTCCCTGCCATTAAACAGGCAAGGATGTTGCTCACTATTCAGAGGTCAGCTGCTCAGTGCTCTCCCCTTAACCACCTCTCTGTCCTTCAGGCACGCCCCTCCTGCTGCCAGATCTCCTGTAGGAGTGGACAGAGACAGAATGTGTGTGTATGGCTTGGCAGCTTAGTACCCCCGGCAGTCACTGAAACAAAAGTTATGATGGTGAAATCATTTTGTCACGTGAAACATGACTGACTGCTTGAATCAAGTTGAAGCATTACCTGCAATTCTCCTTTTCAGGCAGCTTCGCAGTAAAGCTGAAGGTTTAATTTGGCCTGGGAATTGCACTTCAGCCTAGATGGCTATGAGATGATGTTTTATAATTCCATAGTTCATTCTTTTTAATATAACAAACAGACACATTTTTTTCCTTTGGCAGCTGAACTAGAACAAATATACTCTAAGTGTAGAAGTATTTCTTTCTGTAGAAAATTTATTTTATTGCACCTACTCTAGGGTAAATAGGATCAAAATTCTGATGTTCAGTATTTCACACAGTGGTTTTGATTTGGCTTTTTGATTCACACTTTAAAATGTCCTAGGAATGTTTTAAGGTAACGAATTGCATTTTTTATATAAGATGAGTTTACTGTAAGTTTTCTTGTTGAGGAAAACTGGAAGTCGAGACCAAGTTCTTGTAAATCAGGATTTTGAAAATATGAGTGTTTCTGCTGACTTGGAAATACATAAGCACTAAAGCACCGCTCTCAAACGTGATTTTTAAATACACTTTCCTCATCTGCCCTACTGAGATGTGCATGTTTGAGAAAATAAAGACAGTACAGCCTTCAAGGGTTTGGCCCATATGCCTGTTGCTACATGCATTGGAGTTAATGATAATGCACTATTGATTTCGAGGACATACAGGATCCAACTCGATAACAAAGTACAAATCAGATTGGATCTTTTCAGTTTTTAAGGGCTCTAGTTAGGTTATTTAATAAATTTCTTCTCAAAAAGTGGCAAAATCAAAGAACCAACAGTAACTTTTGAATTCTATTTTGATGTTTCAGTAGTTGGATAAAACTTGGTTTGCAGTCATGAGTTATAGTTTGACACTTTGTGACATTTTACTGGGTTTGTAATATTTAGTGAGTTTGAATCCCTTCCTGGCTGTGAGGTGAAACAATGTTTGAGGCTGAGATTAAAGTTTTCAGCATTGTTAAGTGGCTAACATCCCTTTTAGGGGCATATCAAATTTGAACATAATACTATTAAATGGTTGAGCTATATTCCTTACTGTTTGTATGCTTAATAGCACAAATTGTGTGTATGCGTGTGTGTGACAGTTATGCACCCAGACAACCAAATTAACAAAGCTGGAAATAGTAGTAAGACTGTTACGTTTGTCAGGTTTGGTTTCTCCTTCACCACTGCCAAATGTAACTACAATCAGGATAGTCAAGAGTTAGGTGTTTTTATTGAGTGTATTACTCTGTACCTGCTGTGTATGTACAAACTTTCCATGTGGTCTCTAATCCAGCACATCTGTGGCCACTGAAGATGTAATTTTGCCACTCCCCAGAATTAATTTAATTGCTTTTGGGGTGTGTTTGGGCTCTTTGGGGAAGGGCATGAGCTGGTGGTGGAGCAGTGGAACTGCTGGTGGAAAGTTGTAGGATTCTGCAACTTGTTGCAGACCTTGAGAGACCTTTTTCAGGCAGGGGTGGAATTGAACAGCATCCTGGCGTCTGTTCTGTGCTGTTTAATTTTGTTAAGAGGAGAAGTTCAAGGAGAAATCGCAGAGTCTGTTGTTTTCAAGGTCTGACATTTATCAAGAGAATTACAGCAGATATATTTGTTTTGAGGGAAACTGAAAGAGCGGACTTTGTCACCACTTTAAACTGCTGAAGAGTTGAGTAGGTTATGCTACCCTGTGTCATGGGATTTGGTATTTTTTAAGATAAATGACAGGACAAGTGGTATTGTGGCTAAGAGGACAGCGAGACTAGTCAGAAAAGGATGGTGACAGTAGTTAGTGTTCGTGTACTGCTGTAGGAATACTGACTGATCCAGCCTTCTTGTTTTTGAATCCAACATCCAATTATGTTGTAATAGTAATGTGTTGTCTAAGGAACAATGAATCTCTAGAGCATAGTCCATAGCTGTGATGGTTGCTGTCTTCTTCATCACTCACTCCCCAGCAGCTTGTCATTCTTCTTCTGCCTGCATTTACTGCCCCCCAACCTGCCAGCTGAACACAGGAACCCTTCTGTTTCTGCCAAAATTATTTTGCTTACCTTACCTGGTAAAAATAATAGATTTATTTCCCTCAAAATGGACTGAGGAGCATAGGTGGCAAAGCTGTGGCAGGTTCCGGTGACTGAACCGAGAAGCTGCTGGGGGAAGGGTTGAGGAAATTATTGATGTGTTAGTGGAGATGTTAGCAATGAGATGTATCTGGGATCTATAGAACTGTAAGGCTTTCTCCAGCCTTGTGCTGGCAGACTTGTGCCAGCATTTTACTTTTATGTTTCCTTCTTGTAGAGGGAAATTATACCACCACGTAATTTTGTGCAGAGAACAGGTCCCCCCAGCACCTGCTTACCTCCTCTGTGGTTGTGCTGAGCTCTTTTCTTACATATTTGCATATCCATGTGCTCTGTGCATCTGTCTTTCATTGGATGACTTTTCAAGTGAAATCTTCATCTTGAGCCACCCAAAACAAACCTAAATGGTTTTTTTAGGTTTTCCTAGTTGAATTAATTTTATGGGTTAACAGATTTGGTCTTTAGGATTTGTAAAAGTATTATGAAGAATTTTTCAATTTCAACTTTCAACTGTTACCATTACAACCATTACAGATGTAATATTTTAATGAATGAGTGAACTGGCTTTTGACCATAAATATACTACAGCTATGATGGTGAGAGACAGAAATATACTTTTATATTCTTTGCAAATGACCTTTTGTGAAATTTTTCCAGGACATATCTGTTATGTTAAATAGTTTTCATGTCTTTAAGATTAAATTTACTTTAATGATACTTTTATCATTATTTTGCTCTTTTGGGAGGGGAGTGGGTTAGTGCCTACAGCAGAATGTTGAGTTTAATTCATTACCCGTAGTGAGAAATTTGCATTTCTCTCATCCAACTTAGTGGACATTTGTTTAGTGAAGGATTTTTTTGTGACCTTTTTAAAAACAAAGTGTTACATTTTACTAAATGTGAGGAAAATGGACTCAAATCCGATGCTGCTACCAATGGACTGAAATCTGAACACTGCTACCAAATAACATTGAAGAGCAGTTATCTGTATTCACAGCTTAAATTTTTTTTGCCTTGTTCTTTGAACATTGTGTTTTGAGGAGATGAAGAGCAAAAATTGTCGACAGGCAGTTTTTTTACCTAATTAATGATCAGATTTTCTAAGTGAACAGTAGCCATCAGTGAAGCACCAGAGCTTTTCCAGTTGGATGTGACCAAGAACTCAAGATCTTCCAATTCCTTTTAGACAGTTCCTTTAAGTCTGGGCTTACTTTGTTGTGCTTTACAAATAAGGAAGAAGGTACAGAAAGCCCTGAGCAACTCTGTGGGGAGTCACGTGCTGTTGTTAGCTGGGCGTTGGTGCCAGTGATCAGATCCGAGCAGAAAGTTATGGGGAAAGTGAGGCAATAAGGCCCCATCAGGGACGTGGGAAAAAAGAGTATATGAATTAGCTCCCTGCCACCAGCTCTATTTTATCTCAGTAGGGATTTTTTTTTCCAGAGGATTTCAGGTCTTTGGGTGTTTAATAAAAGTGAAAATAAATGGGTGACGAGTAGTCATCTTCTCGGGTCTTGTGCAAGCACAGCTAGCAGAAGTGTATTTCTGCTCTGCTCAGTGCAAGAAATTGTGTGTATGAACAAGTGTTCAGAGTAGGTGATTCTTCCCCTCTGTGCAAGATCCCACTTGGAGTGCTGCATCCAGCTCTGGGGTCCTCAGCAAAAGAAAGACATGGACCTGTTAGAGCAGGTCCAGAGGAGGGTCACAAAAATGATCAGAGGGGCTGAGGCACCTCTCCTACGAAGACAGGCTGAGAGAGCTGGGAGAAGAGAAAGCTCCTAGGAGATCTTATCATGGCTTCCGAGTACCTTAAGGGGGCTTATAAAAATGAGGGAGAGGGACTTTTTGTGTGGGCAGACAGTGGCAGGACAAGGGGCAGTGGTTTTAAAATTAAAGAGTGTCAACACAACTACTGAATAATTATATGCCGTTTCCCCCATTCCTCTGTTTTGTTTTGTCAGTGTAGATTAACATGTCTGTGCTGTATTAACTCTGGCCTGCAGATCTTCAGATCAGATCTTCAGCCTGCTCTTTTCTGCCTATAAATGTGAATTGTTCCTTGGGCATTGTACCTGATGATTTGTACCCAAAGCGTGGTGTTCTGTCCTCTGTTTTCTCCCTGCATAGTATCCAGCTGCCATTTCAACAAAAGTGTGAATGTGCATTTTCTGATGATGCAAGTAGCGTTTTTCTTGTTTGCTATCTGGTGTTGCTAGTTGCTAGTTTTTGTAGCATTTAATGCTACGAGTGAGTTTTTTCAATGTGTTGTGTAATTTTGCTGCAAAATTCCTATACCTCCAGATCTGACTTTTGCCCCAATGGTGCACAAATGATATACTTGTGTAGCTTTGAAAACATTCACTGGATAATGTAATATACTTGACTAGAAAGGGGAAATTTATTATATTTTAGTATTTTAAGGGAAAAGTAGTATATTTTCAGAATGTAAGTAGAAATAATGTATCTAACCCTGTTATAATCACCTGGAACCACAGGATACCTGGGGTAGATTATTTGGGATCTTCTGGGGAAGCGACAGCCTGCTGCATGCGAGTAAGGATTAGCAATAAAAGAGTTAAATGACGCTTGTTTAGGGCAGAGGAGTTCCATTTTCTCATAAAACAGAGTAGCAGGGAGCAAGCTGCTCCTAGCTTGTGCAAAGCAGCAAGGGATCATACCCTAAAACCAACAGGCCCGAGGATGAGGACAATTAATGGAAAAACCCCAAAAAAGTAATTTTCTTTACTCTGTCCCCTTCCTGAGTGAGCTCATTGACTGCTGTCTTAAGGAAAGTTGTTTTAATTATTGTTATTCTGAATACTGAAATTAAATTAGTTTGATGTTACTCTTCAGTTACTCACACAGGAAGGCTTCTGTGACCACAGTCACAAGTGGTATATTTTTGTCTGATATGCAAAGCTGGAAAACATTTCTAATGCATCTTGCTAAAATGGGGGAGCATTAAAAGGAAAAGTTCAAGAAATAAAATTAGTTACAGAGAAGCAGTGGATGAAACACTCTGAATTTAGGCTGCCATCCTAGAATGTGAGCACTTCCTCAAATTAGGTATCTGTCCCTTGATGGTAGAGGGATATGAAATCAGTCTACTGCAGTGGGATGTTTTCCAGAGCACACATATCTTTAAAGCTGATGGACCCTCATTATATGCAGGACAAAATTGATTATAGGGTTAAACATTTATAATGAAATGCTACATGGACAATATTAGACTGAAATAATAAACATAATATAGTACTTTGAATGGAGTCTCCATGACAGGTTACTTGAGGATAATAGAGCTCCTTCCATTAATAACAGAATGACCTCTTAGTAGAAAGCAGGAGGAAAATCACATCTGTGAAACCCTGCCTCCCATAACGTCTTCTTGTTTTCTTAGCCTCTGGTTCCCAGTTTTGGTTTTGGGCTACCTAAACCACAAAACCAAGAAAGATGATTCCCAAGAGGCTTTTGGAAAACACATCACAGTAGCACCAATTCTCTGGAACCAAACTTCCTTGCCTGCATTCAGTGAAATCTTCTAGGATATGTTTGACTACTGTACCTCACCTTTATGGGCAAGTGACAATAGCAGAGGTGATGGGTTGGTTTCTTGGAGTGACCCACAGTATTTTAATCTTACAGGATTTGCTGGTAGGACTGCTTGTCTGACTGAAGATGAGCATAGAGATGGAAGCTGCTGTTTTTGCGACTCAAAATGTGGCTGAGAGATCAAAATGTTGGCCTTCCAGCAGCCAGTTCACCTTCCCTGCAGTGCCAACCTCCCCAATACCCCTCCTTTTTGTGTCCTATGGTTTTTATTGTTTTCTCTCTTCTCCATGATTTATGTATTCACCAATTGGTTAATGTAGCATGTATTTGGATAGGTAAGCCTGTTACTTAAAGTATTATTTCCTGAACAAGCAAGTAACCGGGTTGTGTTTCTAGCTAACTGTTCTTTAATAGCCAGGTCTTTACCTGAGTGAGTTGCAATGAAAAATTGATTCATTCAGATGAGCTTACTTTTTTGCACAATTTATTTTCTTTCTCCTGCCTCTTCAAATTACCACTTTTATCTTTTTCCATTAATTAGAGCAACTGGAAGAGCAGTAATAAACATGCTTTGCTTCTCTTTGTGTTCACATCCTGAGTAGTGCAGAAAAATACCCTGTTGCATTCTCGTAAGCATCTAAAATATTTGTGGAACTCTAGCTCAACATTTTTCTAAAAACGATGTTTATCTGGATTTCCTTTAATTCCATGTATTTGGTCTGCAACCATTACAGGGAGTCAGCACAAGTGTGTGAGGTAGCCAGTGTGGCCTGCATAGGGTGGTAGGATGGAAAGGATAACAAAAATGGGAATAGAAGCCAGCAGTTTTTCATCTGACTGGAGCAGTGGAAAACCTTGCAGCAACCACACCAACAAGTGCAAATACTGGAAGCTCTTTTTGTTATTGTCTCAAACACAAATGTGAATAAATAATTCCCTGGTACTTCTTTAAGATATCAACAATAATTTCCTGTAGCATGGCTGACTTTCTGGGACTGCGCAGCCTCTGCAAAAAGTATTTAAAAAAAAAAAAAGAAAGAGGCAGCTGCAGAAGTGCAGCTTTGGGTCCAGAACTGTCTAGCTAAGGGCGGTGCCTGGCTGTTCTCTCTCAGGAGAGGGTTTGATGGGGAACATTATGATCCCTCCCCCCTTCCCTCTCCTCTCGCTCGGTATAAAGGCCAAACAATAACAGCAACACTAACAGCACCGTGCTCTAACTTTGGCGTGTCTGTGTGCTTGTCTCTGGGTGTACCAAATACTTTGTCTGTGATTAATAGCATTTCTTGCATAGAAACTTCTACAAATCTCAGCTTCATTCTTGATTTTTATACTGATAAATACAGATATTAAAAAATCCAGTGTGAACACTGTTGTTTTTTTTTCTTTCTTCTTCCCAGTATCTGTTTATTATTCATGAATGTGTTGCAACATCCAAAAATGTAATGAGTGACTCACAAAATGAGAAGAGGAAAAAATAAAGTTATAGCTTTTTAATGAGGCTTCCTCGGTCAGTTAAAAAGTGTCCCAGTTAAGAAACCACTGACTATATAAAACCCACCCAATACTTGGTTTTATCTTCCTTCTGGGTGTATTTACAACATAGTTTCACTTGGTATATATTTATCTTCATTCATATGCCTGATTTTTTTTTGTCTTGTATCAGGGATTACAACATTCCGACATTAAAAAGAAAAACCACAAAACAACATATTTACAAATGGTTCTGGATTTTTCTGTGTGTGTGTGTAAGAAAGGAAAAGAGCAAAGGCTAAATTTATGACTATGGTGTAGTAACATCTATAATAGTTTCAAATTGAGCTTTTATTCTTAAAAACTATCCTTGCAAGGACTCCAGAGCAAATAAAACCATCCTGTTAATGCAACACAGCTATACACAGGAGTATACTAGTGGGGGATCTGAAGCTTGTGGGATTATGTTCAATGCCATTCTGCTTTAAGAATCAAAATTGACTTTCTTTATGGAAAGATTGTTTCTTACTCTTGGAAAATCTAAACTTTTCTTTCTTTCATGTGTTTTTGAATTTTAGCAGTATTTATCAATTTTACTTCATGCCTTGTATCCCCTCACCTTTGTGTCTTTCTTGCACAATAGCGGGAAATCTGTATATTCTTAAAAGCTTTTTTTTTCAGTGCAAATCTATAGAAATAGATAGGCAGCCTAATACTTGTCTTTCAAACCAGCTGTACATCCAAGTGATCATTTCCTTTGTAAAGTTAAGGGTCTAGAGTAATCTTACTGCAGTCAGGCTTGCATAACCTTGTATATTATTGTATATGATTTTAAAGGAATTTTCAGGGCTGGCACATGTACTGCATGATAATTTGGGAAAAAACCATGATATTGCTATGCCCTTACTGGTTCTCTTGGGATATTCAGTAAGTATTACCATATAAAAATGAGTTCATATTAGCTTTGTTTTGTTGCAAGTATGTTATAGTGAAGTGTTCTGTACATAAAACAGTGTTGCCTTTACAGTGCAAAGCTATACTTGGACCTTAATTAGAGCAATACTATCTTCTGCCTTGTTTCAGAAATGGTTTCTGCCTTTTCAGGCATTAAGGTCTTCTAGATTAAAAAAATAAATTCAGATAGAGTTATCCATGTGTTGGTATACAATAAATTTCTCTGTTCATTTCCTTCTGATTAGTCGCCTTATTTGTTGTAGGGTCCATGCTGCAACAGAGTCTGGAAATGACAGTCAGAGATGTAAGGAATGTTGGCCTTTTTGTTGGCCAGTTTAGTGACTCTGAATGAAGAACTGGAGAGTAGCAAATTATTAGTGAGTTGGATTTCAGGATACAGGAGTTTTAGCTGCCTGTCTGACTGTGGTTAATGATAAGATTAGGTGAGGCATGATGATTTCTCCTGTCTGTCATCTGAGAAAAATGGGTAACGTTGCATGTATTTTGCAAATATTTTCAGATCATCATTAATTACTTTTGTTTCATGATTTTTGTGCAGTCTAAAGCTCAGTGAGAGAAGAAATATAGGATATAAATTTGTCCTGTCTTTATTTTAATTTCTTTGCATGACTTGCCTTAGAGCTGTGGGTTTATCAGTGTGACTTCTGTCATACCTACTGGTAGGGGTATTTATAGGATGTTAAGTGACTTCCAGTGCACTGTCCAAAATAAATGGGGAAGTAGCTTGCAGAGGGAGGGCAGAGCAAGAGCTAGCTCAGATCTGAAAGCTGTGGGTTAAGCAGCACCCGTCCTTCCTCTCTGTCTGAAGCATCCCCCAAGTAATGTGCCTTTTTTTTTTTTTGTGACTATTGTGCAAACATGTGAGTCTTAGGATGAAAATTTACCTGAGTGGTGGCCCAGACTAGTAGTTCACTACCACCCACAGAGGAAGGTCCCATGTCCTTTGCTGGCAGTGCTCATCACAGTCTGAGCTGGTTCAAGAGCAGCCAGTGTTTCCCACCCACCCCAGTCAGCTTTCTGCCACAGTAATGCGTTTAATAAGATCAGTGGAAGGTTTAACAGGTACCACATGGACCAGAACTGGTGCAAGGAGAGGATGGAAAAAGTGTGGTTGAGGTTGGCAGAGAAGTGTTAGAGAGGAGCTGGAGCCTGCGGCTTCTGGATGAGAGTAGATCAGAGATTATCCTGTGTCAGAGCTGTATCTACTACCTGGATTTTTGCAGTTCTTTCCCTGTAAAGGTTGCTTGTCAGTAGAAAGGAGAATATACCCACATGTTAAACCATTCTCAGAAATACCAAGGAGCATTACTTCTCAGCGGAGGCAAACCTATAACAAAAGGAGGAAGGAAGGAACTTGAAAGAGCGAGGAAAAGTGACTATATAAGTAGATTTTCCTGGAGGCTTGTCATCACTGAGATGTGACCTAGGAATACCTTAGAGATGATCCAAGAAGAGTTTGTGCAAGGCTGTACAAGGTCAGAGGTTTTAGCTGCGTGGGATGTTGCTGTGTAGCCACCTTGCCAAATCTGCCCTCACTAGGAAACTGTGGAGGCAAGGTTCAAAGCATATAATGGATGAGGTTAAAGTTGCCTGGTGCTTGGTTGTGAATTAATCTAATTTTAGACACCTCTTTTGCCCCTTCTGGTACCAAGGCATAATTTCTGGAGGCTTGTGCAACCACAGACTTGAGAAACACTTCCTTATATATTTGAAAGAAGATGACATTGACTATCTGAAGGATTCCAATTAAGCACAGGATGGCCAGGATACTTTCCCTCTCAACTTTTGGTAAGTGTAGTGATATTTTCATATGCACTTTGTTTGCTACCACCTTTCCTTTCCTACAATTCAACTCAAGTTGAGAAGACCAGCACAGTGAAAAAGTAGACTGCTTTCTCTCAAATCATTGTGCTCTACTTTCAACCTATACTCAGCATGCACTAAAACAACAATGAACCATACTTTTAAATTGCAAATTAAGAACTGATAGCTGCATGGGATGCACTCCAGGTACCTAAAACCCTGAGTTCTACATTTCTTCTTTGAGATGCTTTTTTATCAAAATCTCTGGAAATGTAAATCTGTAGATGGGAAACAGTTGTCTTAAAAATATCAGAAGTGTATGGTCTGAATTCGTGATTAAGTTGTTAAATAACACAGTTACAAGAATTTTTCTGTACCTAATGTCCTAGCAGAGACTTTCCTTGGGGATAGGAGTAATTTACCTTATAATTTCCTGATGCGATTTCTTTGTGTCTAAATGTTTAAGTCATTATGCATCTGGCAGCATTAGAAACCCACAGTAGTGTTCCTCTGTGTTTTATGTGGCACCTACCACAGCAGGAGGAGCTGGTCCACAAACCCAAAATACCAGGACAGTAACGCCGTGATAGATGTATATTATATTTATGATAATAAAATGTGGTAGCAGTGCTACTGGTGTTTCTTGGTGACTTGGGTGAAGGCTGGTTCAAGTGTTGTCCTTCCAACACAAACAGTGTGATCTTGGGTGTATCCATTGCTCAGGTGTTCTTTCCTGCCATGCTTGTGAATGGGATTATTAGAATTTCCTTCCTACAGGGATGCTTGAGATTAAATATTTTGCAAAGCTCGAGATACTGGGATCCTACAAAAACAAATGCAAAACAGAAGTTCCTTAAATCAGATTTTTATCCAATCTTGAGGCAGACTTTGATGAGGCCCCAAGCCTGTGCAAGTTGATTGTATGAGCCTGAGCTGAGAGCAGGGTGGTGAGATCTCCTCTTGCAATACTGGAAAGGAGTTAACAGCATCTCAAGCTGCTTTAGGAATGGTACCACGGGGTTTCACATAAACGGGGGCTTGGTAGGGCTTCTCATGTCGTGAACTTGTATAGAATATAACAGAAAAATAAAAACCAAAGAGCTTTTAAATTTAATTTTTCTGTTCCCTTCAATACAAAACACTATTTTCTCCTCCCCACCCCCCATGCAAAAGTGAAAGCTGAGCGCAGTCACAAACCTCCCTCTTGGCTTGTTTTTATGAGACTAAAATGTATCTTTCACATGGGGCAGGAAACCTCCAGTGCATATCATTCTGGTCTGTCCTCACATGGCTTCAGAGCCTCATGGTGCCCCTTGTGCAAGAGTGCTGCTGTAGTTGGCTCCTGTGCCTCCTGGTGATGCATCCAGTCCCACCCCATCCCATCCTATCCCATCCTTGCAGACCTATAGGTTTCAAAGCCAGTTACAAAGGAAGGCAGTGATTACCAAACCAGGGTGTAAAAAGAGAAGCAGCTTGCCTGGTGTCATGCTTGAGGCCAGCAGAAGTGAGAGCTACATCCAGATCTCTGCTACCCCAAGCCTGCTTGGCTGCAGTGCTCCCCTTGGGGGTGTGATTTGGCATATGTTTCTCTGGGAGCTGGAGCCATTGAAAATGTGAAAACTGTAGTATGTATTATTTATTTATTTGTCCAGTCTTAACTTTTCTGCTGCTGGGTTTTACTCTCTGCCACGCTGCTCGGCTGCACAAATATTTGCTCTGGGAAACAGTGGGAGGAGTAGCTCAGTGTGATGAATATGAGACTGGGATGGAGTAGAGGGCTAAAGCTGTTTAAATTGGCTTAAGCTGTGCTGTTGGTCAGTGTCTAACTATGTCTTTTGGGCAAGCAGTGATTTAAGTTTTGTGGAAATACTCATCCCAGCAATGGGCAAGGTCACTTATTCTTCAAGCCAAAATTATAATTATCAAGAAACCTGATGCGGTTCCAGGGATGAACATCCACCTGCATTCTCTCTTGCTAAATATGTTTACATTTAACATATGCTTTTAAGAAAATATGGCTTCCATATTTAGCTTAGAAACAGCAAAATGTTTTCATAGCTTGTGCTCATACATCTCTACTAAATGATTTTTTCAATTTAGTCGATTGCCTGGATAAGACTGTGTTGTTTCTTTCCCCTCTAAAACATAACTATTAGACTTCCTTTAATAATTAAAATGGCACTCTCCCAGTGCCACTGTTACAGTTCCTTGTAACTGCTGGTTTGCACCTGGGTCAGATTTCTTCCTTCCACGCCCCATGATTTCCAAAGGGTTTTGCAGCACAAGAAAAAATGCTTTTAGGTGTAAGATTGGATTAGTCTTAAGTTGTTGGAGAGAAGGAATATACATCTGTTGCAAGAGGGGGAAAATATATAGGGACTAAAGTAACAATGCAATGTTTCCTCCTCATGGTTTTTTTTCATCTGAGAAATACAAATGAAGACATTTTGAGCTGTAGTGAAGATACTTTAGTAATTGATACCTTTAATCAGTAAGTCATAAAAAAAATGTGCTGCTGCTGCTTTTTCCAGATTTTCCACTAAAGCAGGCTGCAAAAATAAGATAATAAACTACAGCTAATAAAATCGTACGTGGGTAGTTGCTCTTTAAACAATAAACTGGGACCTAGTACCAAGATCAGTATTTACAGAACCATAGTGCTGTCTACTCTCTTGTATGGTTCCGAATCATGGGTCATCTACCGCCACCACCTGTGTCTCCTAGAGCGCTTCCATCAATTTTGTCTCCGTTCAATCTTAAACATCCACTGGTCAGATTATGTGACCAATACATCTGTTCTAGAACAAGCAGCAATCACAAGCATTGAGGCCATGTTGATGAGAACACAGCTGCACTGGGCAGGGAACGTCTCCAGGATGAAGGACCACCACCTCCCTAAGATCTTGCTTTATGGTGAACTTGCCACCGGCTGCCGCATGAGAGGAGCCCCGAAGAAAAGATACAAGGACTCCCTGAAACAACATC
>NW_016690323.1:1599041-1748469 GCF_001604755.1 Lepidothrix coronata | reverse complement strand
ACCAGCGTGCCTGTAACAAATGTGGATAGAGCCTTCCCAAATCTTCGTTCACAAAGCCCAGCCATGAATTTTACCTTAAAGTGCCATGCAGGTATCTTAGGGACTAAATTACTTGAAAGTAACCCAGAAACTTTCTTCTTGGTAATTAATATCTCCAACTACTGGCTATATTTAATGTCCATAAAACAGTGAGTTTTGCTCAGCACATTACTTGTGGGACTACTGTTTAATTATTACTGGGAGCGTTAATGATAGCTGTGCTTAAGCATATTGGATTTATTTCAGTGTGTTTGCTAGAAGTAGTTTTCAGGCTTTTACTCAGGTCTTCCCTGCTCATTGGAAGGTTGCCTCTGCTGCTTCCTTGCTTCCCAGTTTCTTGGCCTGCAGTTATACCCTCTCGTCTGCTGCATGTGCTTGGGTCCTTGTGCCATGCCTTCCCTTACAGCTGGCATGCTGCTTTGGACTCTGCCCTAATGGGAATTTGCGAAAAAGCAATGCACATGCCACCTGCAAACAGAGTGTGTACTTACCCATGCCACAAAACAAGGTGGAAGTAACTCCGTCCTCACCCTCTGTGCCATGTTTTTAAGATTACATGTCTGTCAGGCCTTTCGGAGTGCCCAGTGTGTATGCAGAGCCCATCCCAAGCCTTTACACTGCTGTGGGCTGGGTGGCTTTCAGGGTATTGTTTATTAGGCACAGAGGTTTGTTTAAAGAATGTGAAAAGCATATCAGAAATTTACTGGGGATGCTGAGAACCTTGGCTCTGGCATTGGCTGCCTGTCAGTGCTCCATTGGGAACTGCACTTTAAATTTCTCTGAGCAATTTAGGCCCTCCCGAGTTTCGCTTTTTTTTCAGAGGATAACCAATTCGGTGTGAGCAAGATGACATTGGTATAAAATACCAAATATTCCACAGAAACGTGTTTGTTTATTTAATTTAGAATGAGAGTAAAGGACAGCCTTAAGCTGCTCCAGGGCAGGTTTAGGTTGGACATAGGGAAGAACTTCTTCACAGAAAGGGTGATTAGATATCGGAATGAGCTGCCACTCCATGGTGGAGTCGCCATCCCTGGAGGTATTTTAAGGAAAGACTGGACGTGTCACATAGTGCTGTGATCTAGTTGACATGGTGGTATTGGGTCAAAGGTGGGACTCGATGATCTCAGAGGTCTTTTCCAACCTAATTGATTCTGTGAATTATTACTCATGAAGGGGAGCGGGGTGGGATGTTTCGTAAGGATCCGAGGTGTGGGCAGCGGCGGGCAGCCGGGCGGGACGGCCCGGCCGCGCTGGGCACGCTCCGCACACGAGGGAGCCGAGCCGGGCCGAGCCGAGGCGGGTCGCGAGGCCGCCGCCGGCCCCTGTCCAGCCGCGGCGCTGCCCTTTTCCCCGCACCCACGGCCGGCACGGGCCGGGCAGCGCAGCGGGGCCGCCGCCACCTGCGGGCCGGGCCCGGCGGAGCGCCGGCCGCCGCCCGGGGCGTGTCGTGTCGTTCCGAGCCGAGCCGCCCGGCCCCGCGGTGAGTCACCGGCCGGGGCTCGGGCACCACTTCCCCTCTCGACAGGAGCCATTTTAGCTGCACGAAGCTGCGGGGAGGCCGGGGCGGTGCCGCGGGCCCCGCGGCCGAGCGGTACGTGCTCCCCGGGGAGGGACAGTCGGGCGGGGGGGACGCGGCGACCCGGGGCTGCTGGCGGCGGCTCTGCCGCCTCGACGTGCGGCCGCGCCCGGGGCAGCGCTCCGCAGCCGTCGGAAGAGCACTGCGGGGGAAAAGGGAACTTCTGGCAAAGCGCAGCACCGGGGGAAAAAACCAAAATATAAACTAGACCGTGAGTAAAGGGACGTTTCGGGGCAGCAGCGCGGTAAGCTGCCTGAAGCTGAGCCTGTTGCTGCGGGCAAAGGGCACCCCGGCTGCCACTGTGCTGCTCTGAACGGCGTGCTGCACGAGTGTGGCAGCTGGTTTGTAATTCTGCTGTGTTTTATAGTTTTGTCGCCTTTGAAGCGTGCGGAGGTGTCAGGCAGGCTGCCGGCCCGAGCCCTCCAGCCGCCGCTCAGCGGACTGGTCAGCAGACGAATTTTGTTTATTCCGAAGCTGCTATTACCTGGGCCAGGTTGGCTTGGAGTAGAGCACGGTACAGAGGGATTCGGGCTAAGTGTTGGCTGTCAGCGCTGCGGCTTTGAGCACCTTTGCTCCACTGCTGTTCGCCCGATGTGGTCCCGAGCGACTTTAAAATGGCAGGCTTGTCATTGCAGAGACAGATCACCCTCTGCGCCCGCGACCTTACACTGAGGTTCTGTTTCTGCCGAAACAGACTCGTTCAACGGCAGCCGCCGCGGTGTCGTCTTAAAATAGGGGTTAAATTGTTATGTGGGCAGGTACTCACCTTTTCCTGAAAATGATTAAAAAATGAAAGCAGTGGGGATGGTGTACATGGCAGACCAATTATAAAATGGGCTTAGTGGTACTTTTAACGGGAGAAGAAAATCCTGGAGGTAATTGCGGTGTGTCAAATTGCTTCTTAAACTTTCGGTGGATGAAAACCACCTTGATTCACCTAATTATGTACTTCTGAACTCTAGCACAGTATTTTGAAAAAGAATCGGTGTTTTCACCTTCTTTGTTGAACAGAAATGTTCTTCTTTAAAAGTTTTGTCTGAGTATATAGCTTTGGACCCTGTATTTCAGTCTTTCACTTGAAAAATCAGATTCAATATCTTCTTACTGAAAATTAAATGACAGGGCACTCGAACTGTTGTGCACAGGGGAATACTGTCCAGGGTCATTTACTGTATGGAGCCTGTATCTGAGAAGTATAATGGAGTCTTGCTTAATACTGTGATTGGTTGCAGGGGAGGTAGAGAGAGAGGCAACCATGAAGTAAATGATCATGTTTTGGGTGAGGCTGTCTCTTGTCTTCAGCCTTTCCGGTGTTCACCCATATCTGCCTTCTGCATCTTACAGTACAGTGTGTTTCCACCATCTTTTTATTCTAAATTTTGCCTTTTTTTCTTTCTAAAAGCGACAAGTTTTGCAAGGGTTTGGGAGATGTATTTGGTGCGTTGTTTCACGTTGAAAAATCGCAGAGGAACTGGTAAAACTACAGAGGAACCACTTGGAAAAAAGTGTTCCGAGTTAGTGATAGAAGTTTTTTCCTGAAAAATTCTTAAACGTGTTTGCATCTTTCTTTTTCTCATCACGACATTTATTTTCAGATCTTAGGGTTCCATGCTTGGAACTGGCAGAACATGACCCTCCCTTTCTTTATCTCTTTTCTCCCCTTCTTTCTTCTGCATTGGACCCTGTTGAGACATTCAGCCTTAAAAACTTGAGTTTTTAAGTTTTTAAGTCAGCTCTCAAGCTGCAGATGCTTATCTTGGGCAGACGTCTTTGTGTGCTAAAGGGTAAAGAGCTGCTGCTACTTTCTCTTGATCAGGGCTTCACAGAGAAGTAGTTCCTCTTTGAAGGCAAAAGCTGCCATGTTTGGGCTCTCTTGCTGCTGTGCAGAAGCATCTGCAGTATAGTGGTGGAGCTAGAAAAAAGTGATTTGAAAGTCCTCCAGGACTTACAGATGACAGCTTGGACAGATCTTCTAGCAGGCAGAGAAGTGGATTTGAAGTTACAGAGAAACGTTGTTAGTTTTTTTTAATTTGTATGCCTGTGTTTGTCTCCCCCAAAAAACCCCCAAAATAAAGAAATAGTATTTCCTCCTCGCACACCCTAAGGCAGGAGTCTTTCAGTTTGGATTGAGTTTGTGGTTGTTGAGAGATGAGCCGTGGGAGTGATGGTATCTTTAGATGGCAGTTAGCTTGAACATTATTTCCAATCCATGCTTTTATGAAAGTGTCTGTTTTCTAATGCGCTCTTTTTTCATCTGTTGAATATTAGAATTGTCAAGTCCGTGGTCTTGGCACTTAAATGAGAAAAATAAAGAAGTAAACGTCCATATATGAAGAATGTTGTTGGCCTGGTATAGCCTGATATTTTGGTATTGCTGCAAACTCGTACTTCAGTCGTGTGCGTTACTCTTTGGACACTTTATGTATTAAAAACCCCAAATACATGAGGTGTATAAGAGTACCGTTTTCTCTCTTTCAGCACAGCCATATCCAAGGGAGGGAACTACAGTAGGACTGTGTTTGGTGAGCTGATAGGAAAGACTATTTAAGAAAAATGGAGGATTTCCCTTTGTATCAGAGGAGAAACTTTGATCTCCAAAACATCTTTCACTTCTTACAAGTGTTAGCAAAAATTTTGCAGCTTTCACTTGTAGACTTCATTGTTTTCACTGATAGTTTTGGTAACTTGCTGGAGTTTGTTGGGTGTGTGAGGAGGAGCAAGGACTTTCCCCGGCTGGGGTGATTCAGCACAGGAGTGGCAGGAGGTGGAGTTCACCTTTCCAGCCTTGGTTACAATCTGCACCATAAGTGCTGAAACTTTGCTACCATATGCCAGTGATTTACTGTGCTTATCATTTTAATGCCACTGATGTGTTTTTAGAGATTATTTGCTTCCTTAAATCTTACTTAAATGGTGCTTTCTTAAATCTTACTTAAATGTTTCTCCACAGATAAATTAGTTGACAGAGACTATACATACTGCAATTTTAAGTCTTTTTCTTAGCATAAGTCCGCAGCAGCCATGTGAAGGGCTCTAGACATTTTCACTTTCCCGATCCAATGTGATTAATTGTGTAGAGATAAAAATGATTTATCTCTTAATGTGTGCCAGTCCTGTGGCAAAGCTTCCCACTCCATCAGTGTTTGTGAAAGGATCCCATTAGATAGGGTCTAAACTTTATGCATTCTTACCTTGATGTGCTTTGGGCCTTAACTGCCAACCAGCTATCTTCAGAGGGCTCAAGCTCAGGTCATTTATTTGTCCTTAAAGAGAGCACTCATCTTGGGTCACGTGTGACTTATACTATGTTCAGGCTTGAATGTGAAACTGATAGTAGTTTTGTTAGCCTGGAAAGAACCTCCAGTTCTTAAATTTGCATGTAAAAAATATTTCTCTCTGTATTGGGGAAAAGGATATTATGGTTAAGATAATTTGCTAGAATTAGGAATACTAGATGCGTAGGTTGGAAACTGTGGGAAAGAGTTGGTTTTAGATGGATTGAATGTCACTGTCTGCTTCTATAATTAGACATTTTAGTCTATTTCTAGAACACCCTATATTTAACTCATCGTCAACATTTCTGTGTGAATATATCAAGTACATTTTTTATTTTGAGGGGAATGTTCTGCACTTCTTGAATGTTACCATTAGTGTACTAATGGTCTCATCGCTTCAATTGTGAGCTCTTTCCACATTTGCTTCACCTTCTTGCGTGGTTGTGGTTTGACTTCATAGGGGGGCTCAGTGTAAATGTCATCCCACACAACACTGAGGTTCAGAATTGGAAGAAAGGGGTGAGCTTGGTTGATTCAAATTGATATCTGCTGTTGAAAGAAACACGTTTATATGTTGTGACTGCATATATTGTTTTGTCATGCTGCGTCTTCCTGTAAAGTTACTTGTGTTCTTCATGAGATCTTTTGACAGAGTTAATAAAGCTGACAGGTTAGAAGAAAACTACCTTGCTTTTGTAGTCTTCATATCAAGTCACTTCTGCTGTTCTCCACTTCCTGGCTGACTTGATGTTTATCCAGTTTTATGTTGCAGCTAGGGAAAGAAGCAGAAAAATACGATTGTGAAACTACAGTTACAATTTGTGATACCCAGAGCTGACTACTGTTAGAAAATTAATGTTTAACTTGCTCTTTCAACCAGACTCAATTTCAAGTTAAAAGCAAGTTGACAAGGATACTGTTAGTTTTCTCCTCTTTGTACGTGCTACATGTGCTGCACTACATAATTTTGGAGCTAATGAGAATAGTGTCCCAAAGATGCAATGACATGGTTTGTTTTTAGTGGAGGCTATCTTTCCAACCAGAAGACGATCCTCTTAGGAAGCACTTTCATGATGACTGTGTCTTGAAGGCACCAGGGCTTGCACATTGTCTGCTGAAGACAGAATTTGCTGACATTGCCCTTGGAGGTGGTGTTTACATTATCCACTCCCATTCCCTTGGTACTTTGCTGTTCTGTGCTGTTATTCTCCTCCCTCTCCAGAGTCTCTTTAAACTTATTTACTTTTTGTAGCTATTCAAGCTTTGTCACGATGCCTGTAAACTAAGCATGCAAGTGAGAGTATTAGTTATCAAGAAAATAATTATGAAGCTTACGTGCCATGGAGGGCAAAGGGTGGCAAACTGCACACATTCGCTTCCCTGTCTCGCAGTGCCTCTGAGCCAGCTTGTTGAGGGCTCTGTGAGCCCAGGAAAGGACTCCAGGTGTCTTGGTGATGTGCTACTGAGAGTGCTACTGCTGTTTGGTTTTTTTAAAAAAAAACGACCAACTTTTATTTATTTCAAAAAGAGAAAAGAAGGAACTGTAGAGAGGAAGTGCCTATTTGGTTTTTTTTTTCTTTACAAAATAGTGGTTTAGGCATATGAATGAAAATGAAACTTTCTGTGTTGAGAAATAGTCTGAAGTTTGACTACTGAGGATAGCTTGTGGCATTTTAAAAAGTACTGGTCCTTTTCTGTGGAAAAAATATTTCTTTTAGTATCAGTTAAAAGCAACAGAGAAATAAGTTGCTTTTGAAGCAACTAAGTGAAATACAATTTTAATTTGTCTGAAGGGGCTGTAATCTGAGCAACCTGATCTAGTTGGGGGTGTCTGGTCAATGTAGGGGGGGTAGACTAGATGACCTTTAAGGGCCCCTTCCAACCAAAACTACTTTATAATTCTGTGATTCTTATATAGAAAGCCATTAATTTAGACCATTTAAAAATGGACCATGGAGGGATTTCCTGAGAAGAAACTAAGAAGAATGTTGGAAAACTTTTGCCAAACTACGAGATAAGAGCTTGGACTTGCAAATGTTTTGTTTCACAATAATAGGGATATTTGCAGAAAAAGTTTAATACTTTTGTAGCCACATGGTTAGAAAGGGTACATTTTGTATCCAGATTCTGATATTTGTAATGTTTAGAGCTTCTCTTGTGTTCAGGTGGACTTAGGAAGCATTTTGTTAATTTGTACTTCCAGACTTCATAAACAGAAAAGCTGTGATGGCATTTATTGATATATGGTAATTTAAAATGTGTGCATTTGAGGGGAGAGGTGTTAGAAGTTATTACTATAGTTATTACTACATTACTAGCAAATAGCTAGCTAAGTAAAATAATGCCCTGAGAGAAGAAACCCAGAATCACTGATCCATATGTGCTGCAACATGGCAGGGAAAAAAAAGAAATAAAAAAAATAATGGGAAGTTTTGTGGGTTAATTTTGCTGCCTTATATGGGGATCTCTAGATGGGGTGAAATCTCCACTATGGGAAGAAAGCAGCTTGCTTTCTGACAGAGACTGGTTTGGGAGAACCTGTTACGCTGTCTGTCGTGAACAAGCCTGGTATTTACCAGCTAGATGGGAGAATGATGCTAGCACCTCGATGCTGCCTCTGGTATCTTCACACACCGTGTGTTTACAGAGCTTATGTGCGCACTGAAGGTTCCTCAGCCTCACACCAGCTGCTCTTTTTCGCTCCTAAGTGCAGGCAGTGTCTGTAACATCCATGGTGGCTTGGTGGCACATCCCGTTAGGGATGGTTTACGTGGATGTGCCCTGAAGCACAAAAGGGAGTTTTGGCCAAGCAGGTTTTACTTGGATAATGAACTGTCCTGGAGGTGATGGGTTGTAAATCCTTAAACAGCTCATTTAGCATCTGCCCAGGCCCTTAGCTTGCCCTTAGGTAAGACTCGAGAGTAAGCTGCAGTAGTTGAGGTAAAGTTGCAATTTAAATTCTAGACATACGTTTTTGTGAGCATATAAACTTGTACCGGTCTAATCTAATTTAAAATGTGCCTTTAGTGAAACAGTCAGAGGTAGGCATGATCATTCCTTGGCAGGAGCGCTTATCCAGCTACCTCGGTGCTACTTAAGTGCCACCCTTGTTTTTCCTCACTGACAGCATAGGTTGTTTCCTAGTACTTTATTGTCCTCCCCTCAAATCTGCAGTCC
Organism: Lepidothrix coronata; assembly: GCF_001604755.1. Taxonomy (NCBI): domain Eukaryota; kingdom Metazoa; phylum Chordata; class Aves; order Passeriformes; family Pipridae; genus Lepidothrix; species Lepidothrix coronata. The sequence goes on along the minus strand of NW_016690323.1, from coordinate 1,740,399 downwards.
AAACTGTGTGAGCAACCCCTTCCTTATCTTGTTCAGCCGAGATGAGCCAAGTTGGTAGGTCAGATGTCCACACCACAGGAAGTTGCTAGGCTGGTTGGCTGAACCAGGTTAGGGATCGATTTTGAAGTGGAGGATCTGTGGAGGTTGTAAGAGCTGGGGTTGAGAAATAAGGGTGATAATGAAGAGGACCATTTTCCATGGCCAAACCTTCAACAAAGTGATAATTATGGTGGTTAACTAACTCTTTTCTACACTCCACATCAAAACTCTGTTAAAAGCTTGTTTTCCAAATGAATTGTCTGAAAACCACAGCTATATGCTTCTGAATGAGAAGAAGAGTGTGTTAACTAATAAATTAGATATTGCTCAAAATTATGTAGAGGCATAAGTCTCAGTAATGTAAAATGGGAGGAAAAGATGTTTGCTTGTTATTTGGTGATCATGTGCAAATAAAAGCTTTTGGTGGAGGGAGAAACTTGGGCTTTTTTGTTCCTTTTCCTTCTGGAAGGAGAAGGGGAAGGAAACGCAGGGATGAGAACTGCACTGCTGCAGTTTTGAAAGAATGTTAACTTCTTACTTTGTTTAAAAATATTCTAGTTATTCCTGTCTGCCAAATCAGGTTATTGAAATGAAATGATGACCTTTGCTCTGAGCCTTAAACAATCCAAGAGGAAAGTAGGTGTTTGGGAAGATTAAAACTCTGACCTCAGCTAGAAAGTGTTCAGATAGACCTGAAGTTCTAAGGATGCTATATTCTAGTTGAGACAAAAAATGTGAGAATGAGGAAGATTTTTACAAGTTGATTATGGTCAGTTGCTGTGAGCAATGCTGTGATAAATTATTAACTCATTGCACTGTACTGCCTCGTAGTGCAAACAGAATAGCTGGTTATTGTGCTCTGCTTAGTAAGTCAACACTGTAAAAAATTCCTCAGTTATCTGGAAAATGTCTTCTTTGGGGTGTTTATTAAAGGGACATAGTAGAATTAAAAATAATGTTCCCCTCTGTTGTAGCTGGTTAAAACAAATAGAAACCCATCAAGGCAGTTTGTTTCTTGCTGTCCGGGGAACCTCTATGGTGGTTGTCGATGAGCTCGGTTTCGCTTATGCTCTTCTCTTTTCATAGTTGTTTGGTGAGGTGTGGTCCCTCCTACGTCCCCAGAAAGCACACTGATAGCGAGGCAGTGAGGCTACTAGTTGCAGAGACATGAGACAAGTCAGCTCGTAGCTGTTCTGCAGGAAAAGCAGTTTTGTGGAGACCACTCCTCCCGCATTAGCTGTAATTGAGTCAGAAGAATAAATGCAGGGGCAGGCTGTTTGGAGCATGCAGGTGCCTTGCTGGTGCCATGCAGCAGCAGTCCTGAGGAATAAATTTCTGGCTAATTTAATAATGTATAATCAATATAATAGATATCATTATGCTTGTTAATGTAACTTTTTGTATGTGTTATGCTTAGAGCTAGTACAGTAGTAATACACCATGAAAATAAATATGTATAATAATTTTGAAATGTTTGCTGTGATGAAATCTATTGTTCTGTAGCAGGACACAGATGAACTTTCAGGGTTAAAACGAATATCCAGCTTGAGAGTAAACTGTTTCTGGACCAGTTACAGCATCTGCCACCCTGGTTTTCCCAGGAAAACACTGAATCCTGCCAGTACACGTTGCAAGATATGACCAACGTGACTTAAAAAGTAAGAAGCAGATCTCCAAAATGCTGTTGGCTACATAGGATTGTTGGAATCTGAGATGGAAAATACTTTTTTTTTTTCAGTTCTCCATTTGCCAATCCAGCAAAATTCAGTAAGTCTCAGATCATGCTGCAAGGCTTTTTTGTTCAGAAAGGCTTATGTACAATCATTACTTTTTTGTATCTGTTTTTTTTAAATTTCTTGGCTGCTTGGGAGTACTCGTCAAGGGTGGGACATGCGTCTTAAGTGGATGTCAGAAATGCTGCCGAAGCGAGTTTTCTCTTAGTGTCTGATGGGTCCTAGTTTAGGGCTTTCGTTCTGACTTTCAAGGCATGTAGGGGTCAAACACCCAGTGACATGCAGGGATGTAGTCTTGTCTTTTGAAGTAGTGGACAGCTGAAGTTCCGTGGAATAACCTAGGTGGTCATAGAGCTCAGATGGGAGCATGTGAAAGCTGTAAACAAAGTGTGATCTATCAGAGGAACCTACTTGCGGAATAGGTTTCTAAGCTAGAAATGAGAATTTAGAGCTCCGTCATTTACAGGAAATTGCAGATCTCTGACTTTGTGTCTACTAACAGTGCCAGTCACCATGTGAAGGCATTTTTATTCTGAACAGTTCTGAGCTGGGGATGGAGAGCAGGTTAGGGTGGAGCACCTCATTTCCGTGAAGGGTAAAATGTGGCGGAAGCTCCGTGAAATCCAATGCAGACTTTTTTACTGCTTTTAAGTTTATATAGAAAATGCTCCTAGACTATAGCAGTACGTGATAGTGTTAAATTTGCTAACTATCTATTAGTTGATATATTTTCCAACTTAATCACACAAGTGACATGTCTTCCATTGCTTTAATTGGTCTGCAGAGAACAGCTCAAAATTAGTTTTCCTCAGTTTTATACCACCAGTTGGCCATTGGTGGAGGAAGGATATGAAGCCATCTTAATAATTTCTAATCCTACCTGAAAGTATAGTTTTTAGGCTGACTAAGGAGAAGATGTTTTCTGACAGATGATATTATGGGGAAACCTAAGACTGAGCAGAATACTTATAGAGGGGCTGCATATAGCATATTGTTTCACATACAGATACCATAGAAATTATAGCTGTGCTGGAGTTTCTGCTTTTCACTGAAGTTCTACTTTGTCTAGCAGTTGGTTTTTGTGCTTACCATGTGGGTGCAAAATGCTTCTTCAGCATTTCAGTTCAACACTGATAGGTGTGTTACTCTAGGTATTAGTGTTGGACAAACTCTGTAGATCATTTAACCTGTCCCCTTTTCTAGGGGTGGTCCTAGAAAATGCTGATGTCGTATTTGACAGTGGGTTTTTTGCTACTGGTTGTAGTTAATTTCTGAAGATTTAAGGGGGAAATCTTAAAGTATTTTGCCTGTTAAGTAAAGTAACTTGGTTTCTTGGCAGTGTACAAGCTTATTTGAGGAAGACCAGACTCTAAAACCTCCGGAGCTGGCTTGCCTGTTGTCCTGGGCCATGCCAGATGAAAATGGGCCACCAGTATTTTATACCCTGCTTTGGTGGCCTTCTGGGGCCACATTTCAATACGCTTGACATGATTACTGCTGGCTGACTTTCTGTGCGTGGGCTTAATTTACTTCATTTTTTTTTTTTGGTTGGTTTTTTTTTCAGAAGGTGTCACAGAGTTTCTGCCCCTCATGGGACGCCATAGCCTGTGCAGGAGGATATGCGTGCGTGGGGGGCAGACCTGTTTGTGCAGGCAGGAAACACTCGTTGCTGGGTCCTGGTGTCTTCGGCTGTGCTTCCTGTCAGTTAAACCACGAGCTGGGGAGCAGATGCACCCAGAGATGACAACTCTGCTGTCTGCCCCAGGCAGCCACTGAGTAACCAACTCTCTTCCCAAGAGCATACCCTTGCATCTATGTTTTTGGCTTTGCTATCCATCCCAGCCCCTTCTTAAACACCTGAGAGTAAAGACCAGAAGTTAATTCGTTCAACAGAAAGTGGTACTTGAACTCTTAAAGCATGAATTGTAGCCATGAGAGTTAGGATATCATCACAGCGACAGCTGAAGTCCGCTGTTTCATTTTCCACAGCTACAAGTGTGGGAGTTTTTATGTGAGTGCGAGAAGCGGGCAGATTGGGCATCAAAGTCGTGCAATTCCAGGAATATCTTTTTGGGCAGATAATTGTCACATTACTTGACGTGATGAGTTTTTGTTGTAAAATCTTTTTAATTATTAATTTTTTCATTTCAGTACACTTGTGGATCTCTGTGGTTTTGAGACAACTCTGGCGTTCAGTTAAACAACTTTTTACAAGTGCACAAAAAACCCACATAAAAGTAATGTTTTTTAAGTAGATCGCATGATTTCTGAAGGTATGCACTTTATTATAACATAGCTAGAACTTAAATACTGTCTCTCCCAGCATCAGATTTTAGAGAACCAAGTACTTTCCACATCAAAATTATTTTAGAACTGAAACTGCGGATACATTTCAACCTTTTTATCTGATTTGATGCTCTTTTCTTCCTCATATGACAGTGTAGCTCCCAGAATATTGGATTTTTCCCTTAGACTGTGTTCACTGACTAGCCAGCATTGAGTAGAGATGTCTTTGCCGTGTGCAAAAAAAAGTTTCTGTATTATGTACTCTTTAATATAGAGGCTCTCAGCCCGAGGGGGACATTACTTAGGGTTGGGAAGAGTAGAAAGGTTGTATGGGCAGTGAGATTGGATGGGTAAAGGGGTTTGGAGGGTTTTTTTCTTGTTGTTTGGTTTTTTCTTTTTTTTCTTCTGGCTTGTCTTGTGTTATGAGGCGCTGTGCATCGCACTCTGCACAGGAAGTTCTACACACAGCAGAAAAGCTGCTCTCACAGATGCAGTCACCACTCATAGCTCTGAGCTCCTGGTCCCCTGTGTTTCTGCAGGGCCAGGAACCAGCACCACAAGGGTAAAACTCTTTTTTTTCCTCTCTGAAAGGTGCTGGCTCTCGCATTTCTAATATAGCTGTGCTTTAAGCCTTTCACAGTGACAGGATGCTTCTGCTGACCTTTTTCCCTTTCACTTTTGAGCACTGTTTTTCTCAGTACTGTCTTGTTTGAGAGAGGAAAGGTGCAATTGGGCACAACCCCCTGGAGCAAACACGTGATAAAACCTCCACAAAACTGCCTGAAGTCTACGGCATCTTGGAAAAAAGCATAGGTTTGGGGTTTTTTACCCACTCTCACGCAATTCTGATACAAACTCATTGTATCTATGGTCACAGCAAACCACTGAGACTTCACAGGAGATGAAATGTTAGACAACAGAAAAGAAGAAAAGGAAAGGAGGATGGAGAATAAATTAAAGGATGAATTAGAAACTATGTAAAGGAACCTCTCTCTGCTTTACCTTGTTTATTGTCCTGGTTAATCTTCCACTTTAACTTCAGCTTTCCCTTGGTTTTGTTTGTTTTTGTTTTGGGTTTTGTTTGTTTTTTTTTTGCCCCTTCCCCCCTTTTTTTTTTTTTTTTTTTTTTTTTTTTTGGGGTGTTCCACCCCCCATTTTCTTCCTCTTGACTCTGTACAGGTTGTATGTTGTGCTGGGAGAGGAAAGAGTAGGGTAGAAGTGCTAGACAGAATGCTTTTTATCTCTGGTTCCTACAATAATTCAGAAGTTTTCGTAACAGAGATGTTGTCTGCTGATGAGCTTTCTGCATGAGGAGGCTGTTGTGCTGTGGAAATATCTGGAATGCTTACTTCAGATATGCTGTATGCTTGTTTTCCCAGAGATCTAAATGAAAATTGTCAGGGGGCTGGAACACCTATCCTGCAAAGAAAGACTCGGAGAGCTGGGGTTGTTCAGCCTGGAGAAGAGAAGACTCCAAGGAGACCTTATTGCAGCCTTTCAATGTATAGCTGAGACTTATTAAGAAAGATGGAGACATTTTACCAAGGCCCGTAGTGCCAGGAAAAAAGTCAATGATTTTAAACTGAAAGAAGATAGATTTAGATTGGACATAAGGAAGACGTTTTTGACAATGAGGGTTGTGAGGCACTTACAGAGGTTGCTCCGAGAAGAACATGCCCCATCCCGGTGCATGTTCAAGCTCAGCTTGGATGGGGCTGTGAGCAACGTGATCCAGTGATAGATGTCCCTGCTCATGGCAGCAGGGTTGGACTTGGATGATCTTTAAAGGTCCTTTTCAATCCAAACCATTTTGTGATTCTATGCATTTGGGCCTGCATGAACTCCTGATAATTTAGACAAGTCAGGTAAGTGACCCAAGGAAGAGCCTTTCATCTCCAGGAGATGCAGCCTACCTTTCCTCCCACTGATTATAGGGAAAACTTAGGGCAACCTAAGTCCTTTCTTAGAGAAGTGCTTGAGGTTCTTAGGGTGAAGAAAAAGTAGAAACAATCTTGCTCTTGTAGGTCAAAGGGGGAAAAGCTGTTATAGAAGAAAATTGTTTCCTGATGGTAGAAGCTGTGTGGATGCATGTCCTCTCAATGGCTCTGCTGTGTGTGACACCGTCAGGGTTTCTCTTTTGGGAGCTACAGGTGTACTTGTGCAGCAGTTCCGGTCAGTGCCTGAAAGAGGGGGCAAGTGCATGTCCGTATTGTCTGTATGACTCACTCTGCAGAGCCAAGTGGAGGTAGAAAGAAGTCTCCAGGTTTGTGAGCCAGTGGCTGCAGTGAGGTTGTGCTGCTTCCTTTTGCAGAATGACACCAAGTTGGGCACATAACTTGGCCCGAGGTGACTGGGCAATTCTGTGTTTTCCCCAGGTGATTTGGTTCTCCCTAGCTCTGCTGCCTTACTTCTCTCCACAGCTGGGATCAGTCTGGTTCACAGAGCCCTGTGGTGGGGGCTACAGCTGAATAGCACAGGCACATGCGCAGCAGCCACCTCTAATGCCTGATTTAGTTCTGCAAAAGACAGAGGAACTTGAATGGTGAAATGAGGAAGATGTGAGACCTGAATTTCTCTACACTTAGTTCGTGGGAGCTCTGAAAGTTTCCAGAATACCCCAATTCTGTAGGTGTTTTTATGTACCACTCATAAATTCTGTGTCAAGTTCATTAGCAGTGAATTCCTGTGTCTCCCAGGAGCAGGTGCGTGCTCATATGAGAGTGACTTAGGCTTCAGAGCGAACACTTCTCCAGACATTACGAAATGAGAAATACTGGCAGGTCCAGACGCTGCTTTCCCTGGAGGGACCTTTGCAGACCCTGCTTCTTTTCCACAACACTCTTAAGAGAAATCTTTTTGCTTTTTTTATTTTGATCTTGTTGGTCTTTAAGTCATGTTTTTCATCACTGTTTGAAACTCCATGGTGGGAATTGTTAGTCTAGCAACAAATCAGGAGATAATTTATATTCTCTTAATAGCCAAGTTTGCTAGTTTGAAATTCCCCAGACAAATAGTCTCCCTTCTTAATCCCACTCCATGCAAATACTTTAGAATACAAAATTTAAGCTATGCTGATTGGTAAAAACAAAAATGTACAAATGGCATGGGAATATTAGCTTCTGTCTTATCCTGCATAGCTGCAAGTTAATGTATTTATTATTGTAATTATGCTTAACATCATGAAGCGTATACATTTTCAGAATAACCTGAATGAATGTGTTACATTTCAGAGTGCATTAAAATTGGAAGCTTAAGAAGTATTACCTAATTTTTAATTATGGCTTTAGTGAATGTTCTTCTCCACTATAACTGCATAAGCAGTCTCTCACCTTGCAGAAGTTTTAAAGGCATGATTTTAGATGCAATATTCTCTGTTTGGTTCTTTACCTAAGATTTTTTCTGCAGACATTTAAATGACTCAGGTCTGTAGCATGTTATGTCCTCAATAGGTGTTCAGTACAGCAGAAATGCCTGTACTCTTCATAGTGTTAACACTCCGTCTCCAATTTAGGCAGCCTTCAGCACCTCATTGATTTAACCCAACAATAGCTTTTGGGGAAGGGTAATACTGAACAAATAGGTGAAGGGCATAGTTTTAAAAAAAGGCAGCCAGTTGGTTCAGGACTCTTGCTGTGCAGGCTTAAAAAGCAAAAACACCACCATACTCCCACATCTAAGAACTGGTGGATGAAAAGCTGGGCATGACCTGACAAGGTGCACTTGCAGCCCAGAAAGCCAACACACATCCTGGGCTGAATCAAAAGCAGCGTGGCCAGAAGGTTGAGGGAGGTGATTCTGCCCCTTTACCCTTCCCTTCTGAGACCTCACCTGGAGTACTGCATCCAGCTCTGTCCCTCCCCCCCACAGGAGGGACATGGACCCATTGGAACAGCTCCAGCGAAGGGCAACAGAGATTATCAGAAGGATGGAGTTGGGGTTTTTCAGCCTGGAGAAGGCTGCGGGGAGACATTATTGCAGCCTTTCGGTATGTATAAAGTGGGCTTTGTGAGAAAGATGGGGACAAACTTTTTAGCCTGGCCTGTAGTGACAGGGCAAGGAGCAACAGTTATAAATTGACAGAGGGTAGATTCAGACTGGACATAAGGAAGAATTGTTTTATGATGAGCGTAATGAGACACTGTCACAAGTTGTCCAGAGAAGTTGTGTTAAAGGCCAGGCTGGATGAGGCTTTGAGCAACCTGGTCTAGTGGAAGGTNACATGGACCCATTGGAACAGCTCCAGCGAAGGGCAACAGAGATTATCAGAAGGATGGAGTTGGGGTTTTTCAGCCTGGAGAAGGCTGCGGGGAGACATTATTGCAGCCTTTCGGTATGTATAAAGTGGGCTTTGTGAGAAAGATGGGGACAAACTTTTTAGCCTGGCCTGTAGTGACAGGGCAAGGAGCAACAGTTATAAATTGACAGAGGGTAGATTCAGACTGGACATAAGGAAGAATTGTTTTATGATGAGCGTAATGAGACACTGTCACAAGTTGTCCAGAGAAGTTGTGTTAAAGGCCAGGCTGGATGAGGCTTTGAGCAACCTGGTCTAGTGGAAGGTGTCCTTGCCCCTGGCAAGGGGTTGAACTAGGTAATCTTTAAAGGTCCCTTCCAACCCCAGCATTCTGTGATTTTGTGAAAACAGCACAACGATTCAGTGAATTTCTGACGTAGATGATTATCTTTTGAAAAGCTGGCTGAAATGAGGCAAACATATGCAAGAGGGAAATAAGAACAGCATAGAAGTGTTTGCCTCTCAAAATGTTATTCTTAAAGCATATCAAGTGAGTAATGCTTAAGGTGCAAGGAGGAAAGATTAAGACAAAAATTGGAGATAAAAATCTCAAACCTATGGTCTCTCTGCAGGTTTGAAGGAGTCATCTCTTGAAGGCTTAGAGACAAGCCAGTTCTATTCCTTTTTCCTGGTACAATGGGGAGATATTCAGTGTGTCTACATTGGATGACATTATTGGGATAATCTGCTCATAGAACTCTGTGTGCTATGTGCTCGACACCCATAAGTGGTTGGCTCTCTAGTAACAGGGTGGTTTGTGTACCAAACTAGTTACAGCGAGAGCCTAAGGTTTGTGGAGTTTTGGTGGATTTGGGTTTTTGTTTGTTTTTTTGCTTTGTTTTGTTTTTTGAAGTCTGGCTATCTGGCTATGTAATATTCACTTTTTCTAACCAAGACCATATCGCTCCCTTCATGTCTCAGTGTGTTTGTGTGTTGAAGTTGTTTCCAGTCTCAAGTTGTGTTTTAAGCTAGTGTTTTGAGAGTATTCCTTGATTTCAGAGTAAACTGGTCAGCAGGTGACTTCGCTCCCTTTCCTGCATGTTGCAGGAGAGCTTATTAATTGAGTTTACTTGAGCAAACTGGAGTATTTTGTTGCTTTTTGCCTTTCTCTATGGTGAGCTGTGACCAGGAATGCTGGTACAAATTACCCATGCAGCATGTACCAGCTCAGAGCTGTGACTGGTTGTGCTGAGGGAAAATATACAGTTACAGCCTTCCAACTGAAATTAGCCCTCACCCTTCTGCCTGCAAGTTTAAAAGCTTAGTTCCATCATTCTATAATTTTCAATAAATTTAAGTATTTTTTTATTAGTCCTGCAGATGACACACGAGTTGCAGCTACAGTGATCTGTAAAATACGATACACTGGAAGTCAGATAGAAGATTTCACCTGGGAAAGAAGTAACAAACCCCATGCCTTGTGAGAATGTCTTAAAGGTGTGGAGTTTCTTTTGGTGTCTCGTTTAAGTGACCAAGTCTATCATGGCCTACATGAATTCTCCTTAATATGAATGCTTTCTGAACTACAGTAAAGAACCTGATTAAGCCAAAAATAAAGTTGAATGCTCTCATGCTAAAAAACCCCAGACAGTTATATTATAAAAGACAAACAGTGGAAAAAAGCACCCCAAACTTGGAGGTTAATGGAAAGGAGGTCAAAAGTCTAACTGACAGCTCTGATTTCCCTGTCTGCAACTGTTCCTTATCAATCTGCCCGACTGTAGGTATGGTTTGATACTTTGCACCTCTTCTTAAATTACCTTTTGTTCCTGTTTCTACAGACTTTTGAATCAAATATTTCTGCTTGTGATATGTTAGGCGGTATTGTCACTGCTCTTGGGTTGTTGGGCTTTTTTGTTGCTTTTTGGTGGTTTTTTGGAATCTGTATGAAAGCTTAGTACAAACATCAGCTTTGTGATTTTGGCAGTAGGAGGTATGCCTTAATTTTTCTGAGAGATTTGCTGATGAATATGTGTCTCACCTGTTCCAACCTCATAAATAAATCCCTGTCTGTGTTACTAATAGTACTGGACTCTCCATAAGCCCTTAAAACAAAAAAGTTTACAGTACTACTTGCCTTAGTTTGCTCATCAAACTATTTCAGCCAGAACTTCTCTAAGAAGTATTCTCAATGGTTATGGCTGAATGGGTGCCAAAATGGACTCTTGGGAATGTATAGGGAAGGTGTATGTTGGGGCACTGTATGGAAGCTGTGTCTGGTTATAGACTGGAGAAAACAGGTCACCTCTTGCCTGGTGTGAAAATTGTCACTGATAAATTCCTATGGTATAACCATTGGAAATGTGTGACTGAGTGCTTAATTTCTTATATTTATGGGAAAAGTTAAATGAGAGTCTTTGTGACAAATAGATTTAAAAGCTTCAGGCACGGTTTGCAAAAATGTGTTTAAACTGATAAGCTTTATAAATAAGAAAGACTGGGAATCTGATGTTTGTATTTATATTTTACCCATGTCATTGTTAACCACAGTGCTAACTTAAATATAAATAAAAGTGCTCTTATATATGCAGAACTAGAATCTCTCAAAGACCAAAATGCTTGTTTAATGCTATGTTAAAGCAGCTTATAGATAAGTATTGATTGCAGTGCTTTTTGATATGGGCTGTACTGTACCTCATCAGAAGCCCTCTTAGCCATTTATTTTTTGCTTTGCTTTGGTTGGGTCTGTGATTCTTGACTGAAGGGTTAAAAGGTTACTTGTGTAAAGATTTAGGTTAAAGCAGTATGCAAATAAAATTCTTTTTGTGTGTTTCATCCCTGCTCTCTGAGTTAGCTCACTTGTTTGAGTGTAATGGTGTGAGTATTACCTTATATTCTTAGCTTTAGCAAAATGGACCACTGGTCCCAAGAAGGAGGCTGCCTGAACAACTCTGGGTGAATTGTAAGAATATACATATTTATTTGTTAAAACTCTGTTTAATTCCAAGGTGCATGATGAGTGTGTAGGAAAGCTAAGGTACCCGTGATATCATCGTGGCTGGGCTTTGTGAACGAAGATTTGGGAAAGGCTCTACCCACATTTGCTACAAGCGTGCTGGTGGCTAATAAGGCCAATGCAAGATAGACACGTCCGGTTGCAAAAGGCACAGCAGAAAGACTCCTTAGATGGTGTATTCTGCAAGACACGATTCTTTCTGCGTTGTCTTTTCTCCTCGAGAGTGATCCTGCGTGCGTTCTCAAAAGAGGCAGCAGCGTTACAGATGGTGTGTCTCCAGACCTCCCGATTGGAGGCCAGAGTAGACCAGTTGTGGTGATCAATATGGCCAAAGCTGAGATATTGTTTCAGGGAGTCCTTGTGTCTTCTTTTCGGGGCTCCTCTCTTGCGGCAGCCGGTGGCAAGTTCACCATAGAACCTGTGATGTAAGAACACGTGAAATACCTTATGTAGTCCTCTGAAGCACCACCATCACAGCTGATGGCCATGGGATGGCCATGCATCGTGTGTAAAGAGAGAAATTGCTGCTCCTTTTTTTTCAGCATTACAAAGTTTGTCTTACCACTGTCTAAATTGCAGACCCTAGACTGTGGAAATGGGATTAGCAACACAAAGGAAGGTTGTGCTTCGGGGATGCCATCGGGGAGAAGGTGGAAGAGCCAAGCCCAGGGCAGCACCACATCCTGGCTGGACAGAAGGAAGCCAGTGGTGCTGGGAGAGCTGTTGGCTGGAAATGGCATCTGCTTACGCCATGCTGGTCACATGCAGAGAACATGCCTGCCTGCCTCCTGCTCTGGCAGCAGGGTCTGAAGGAAGGCAAGGAATTAGTAGAATCAAATGATCTTGCACTCAGAATGAGCTGTTCGGGTTTTCTCAGACCTACTAAAATAAGCAGCAAGTGGTTCCAGGCCGGGGTTCTCGTTCGAGGTGGGGTCTCCAGGTTTGTTCTCGCGGGCATCTCGGAGCCTCTGTTCTTGGCGTAGCCTACTGTGTTCTGCAGGTCATAAAATGAAATCTCACGCTGTCCTGTAACTGTGAGGTAAGAAGGAAAAACAACTCCTCTACTGCAAATGTTTTTTAGGTGATACATTCTAGAATAAATGTTTGTCTTGTTAGTAGAAGGGGTTAAAATTTGAGGGCAACAGGTATAGGCAGACTTAGGTATGTGATATGTTCGACTGTTTTGCAAGGTGCTATAAATGTTGGCTCCGTGTAATCTGATACCAGGGTAGGACAGGCTAACCTAATGGAGGAAAATAGACAGCAATGTAAAAGAACTGGAAATTCAAGTCTAGCTGACTAATACCAGCCTGCTCCAGAGGCTTTTGACTGTTCATATTGCTGACAGCTGACAGCAAATGAGAGGCAAACAACAGAAACATTGCCTAATCTGCTCTATATTCACACAGATTCTTTAAAGACACTGCAAAGGTAAGACCCTTTACGTTTCTCAACCTGGCAGTTGTTGAATGCAGCCCTGAACGTATTCATTACCGTCAAGAGTAAAGTACCATACAGAGGCCTGAAGTTCATGTCTGCGTGCTTTGGAAAGGGGAGGCTTCAGCAAGTTCTGTGTGGATTGGTTTGTGCCCCTTTCTAGCTGGTGCACATCAGTTAAATTCAGATTTCTAAAACTGCTCAAATACTCAAGCGTAGAAATACAAATCATGTAGCATTTGTATGGCTCAGAGAGTAATTTTGAACTTATTTAAATATATTTGTTAGTTGTGCTTGACAGTCCAGTTGGAAAAGTTTAAAAAAAAAATTTATTGCAGAAGGAAATGCACAGAATGCTAAAAATCTGCGTTGCAGAAATTGTAATAGGGTTTTTACTGAGCTGAGTCCTGTAGCAACTTCAGCAGAATGCTGAAAAAGTCCTGTGGGAGTTTAACTCCCTGATCTAGAGTTACCGATGCTTGGCTGGAAGAGGTTCCCTGGAATAAGAAACTTTTAGCTTCAACCTGATTTCTGCTGGCTATTTTTTTTTTGCTTTCAGTTTTAATGTATATATTTTGTGTGCATTTATATTGCAGCTGAAAAAAAAAAAGTCATTGGTTTTGGTCATTCTTTTTTCTTCAGTAAACTTGACTTTTACCTTCAGCTGATTTAAAAATAATGACTGAGTTACTAATTTATGGGCAAAGTAGTTTTTAGAGAACGATTGACAGTTTTATATCAGTATTAGGTACAGACTGGCAACTGGTAATTTGTGAAGTTTGGCACCTAACCAAAGCAATTATATTTAGTTTCCCTGATCTTTCTTCCTCCCACTGCCACTACTTCATTCTCCCGTGTGTATGTGTTAATCAAAAGAGCAAAACATTTCAGGGTCAAACAGTTCTTCCCCTCTCCCACACCTCTTTTACAGATTTCCTCATATCCTGTTTTAGCTGTTTTGGAGCTCAGCCCTTCATCTCTCTTTGTATGAGACCCTTTTCCTTTGAAATCAGTGAGATTTGACTGATCTGCAGCTTTATTGTTATAGTTGCTTACAGGATTGTGCTCTTAATGCTCCGTAAAATGTGCCATTAAATGCCAGAACACGTTTATTCTGTGTCACTGGAATAAGTCATTTGGTTTGCAGAAATTTCTGAACTAGATTTGGGATTTTATCAATTTACTGTTTTCTCAGTGTCTTTTTTTAAATCAACTTTTTGAGATTTTGTGCAGTATAAAAAACAGTAAGATGTATTTGATACTAATACAAGACATAAAACCAGTCCTGTCTCTGCAAATTTACTTTTAGATGAATAGCATATAGTAATTGTTGTAGGAGAGGAAGTAATGAGAGAGCTTTTGTTTTCCTTTCTCTCCATAATCAGTATCATTTACCTCTTGCTGAGCTAGACTAAGTGGACACTTACAGTGTAATGTCAAACTTGTAGTCCATCTATTCTAATTTTGGAATGTTTAATATATTATTATTTTTCTGGTGGAGAATATGTGAATCCAGAAATGAGCAGTTACCTGGAAAAAAATGACAGCAAAGTCCTGCATTTAGAGATGTATGATTGCAATCTGCATTACTGGAGGTTTGCTGTGTGTTATGACAGCTCTTTTCCATTTTTTAAAAAGAAATCCTTATGTAATGGGGCTGGTTTGTTCTAATTACATTGAGCTGTTTTTAAAACATTTTACGATTTTCCTAAGCTTTTGACCTCTGTCATGTCTGTAGCAAGGAGTTTGAGGAAGTACACGTGGGCTGATGCATTTTTAATTCTTTCCTTTCATCATTTCAAAACGAGTTGCTTCTCAGTTTAATTGAATGTCTGATTGTTCTCATTTTATCAACCTGGAAATATGAGCACCTGATTGTCCTTCTCTTTACCAATAGTGATGAATTATCTACAAAGACAGAATCAAAGGACAGACCATGTTAGTGATTGCCAAGAGTTTTGCACCAGCAAACCACACTCTCTAGCCTCTGCGTTTACTGGACATTAGCATGCACATTTGCCATTATGCGGAGAAGCAGGTCTTTGCTGTAAATGTTATGTTTTCATCTGGTCCTTGAATCCCTATTACATTGCTAAACAAGTCCATGCTTTTGGAAATATTCTTCATAATAAAACCTGATGGTTGGTAGGATAAGTGACCTTCAGCTAGTCATACATGAAGAAGTTCTTAGAAAGATTGGCAGTCATGCTGTTGGCTGCCAGGAAGGTCGGTGTGGCGGTGTGCTTGTGGCCAGTGTTTTTCAGGTGAAGGCCTGACTTTTCATGCACACCTCTTCCCTTTTTGACTTTAATGACGCCCAGATGTTATCTCTCCAAGACCAAGATGTTAATGCTGCTCGGAAATGTTAGTGCTACTCTGTTTCCCCAGGCTGGTAGACTGACTGCTGAATTCTCTCTGGCGTAGCAGACTGTCCGAGCTCCCTGTCCACTGCCTGGGGAACGCTGCCCTTTTTAGGGGTGGCCCAGTTCATCTTGTTTGTTTGGCTTTCAGTGGATGAGGGGAAATTCAAGCTAAATACTTTCCCAGCAGTACTGTGGTGGTGATTAGCAGCAGTGGGTGGAGGTGACTGAACTGGAAGCAGAGAAGGAGTACTTTTGTGTATCCCTATGTTGTAAAGAGATGTGGGAAGTTGTGGGTTTTTTGTATCTTTGGTAGCCAAAACAGCTGCACCAAAAGTAAAAAGTCAAATCAGTAGAAGGGCACACATTTCATATGTATGTTTTAGTGTGTATGTGAATTCTTGTGCTCATGGGTATAAAGTGTGTTCATGTAACTGTGGCTGATGTGTGTGTGCATGCATCTACACAGGCATGTAGAGTAGGGGCTGTGCTGTGAAGCAACATTTGTGTGGCTTTTATCTAACTGTAGTTCACGTACTGTGGTCTGTCTGTGAGCTGAGGCTTAAGTAACCCAAATGCAATATGAAAAGTTTCAGAGCTGTGTGAATAGCCAAGGCTGCTAGGTCACATAACCACTTCTGAAAATTTACCCCCATCTTCTTTTTCATGTGTCTAATGTGCCAAATAAATGAAACAATTTTGATGGAGGGGTGGGGAAAGGAGGGATGGGGAGGGCTGAGGGGGGGCAGGCAAGGAGGGAAGGAGGTCCCATCTCTGGCATGATTTGGGGACAAGGGGTGGGATGGAGTTGTCATGTCCCATCTTCCTAACCTCTTCTTATACCATGCAGCCAACCTATGGAAATGCAGGGTTCAGTTTTTTTCATCCATGGAGAATGGGAAGTGGGAGAGAGGATTTGGACCCTCTATTCCTCCTGGGGTGCCCTTGTTCTCTTGCTTTAGCGCAACCTACAGCTAACTTTTCCTGTTGAGTTGGCTCTACTTTGCTAGAGCAAACATTTTGTAGAGAAGTGACTAAAACCCAGTGTGGCCTTTCTCTTGTCTGATAAGATTAGGGAGGCTTGCTCTTCGCAGATGTTCAGATACTTTATTCTGAACTCAGGAGCTTCAGTAGTAAAGTTGGGTAGAGCCTTTTTCGCCTCAGTTTCTTTTAGTTTGCTCTTTAGGACTGGCCTGTTGGTGGTACTCTGATCTTTGTTGCTGCAGCATAAATCAGTTACTTGTGCTCTCTGTTTACATGCCTACACTGATTTGGGGCTACCTTGACATATCGAGCATGCTGGCAGGAGAGGATACAGAGGAAAAAAGGTCTCAACTACGGTGTAATTTTTTTCAGCTTTCCCAGGTCGCTGGGTTTGTGTATAGCAGCTGTGTAACATAAATGTGCTAAATAAAAGGGACTTAAAAAGTATCAGGAAATATGGGAGATAGGAAGAAAAGTGTTTCAGTGGTAGGGGAGTCTATAAACAGTGCTGGAGCTGTTAACTGTTAATAGTCTGGAAAGGAATCTTGTGTCAAGTTAAATATTCAGGCTAAAAGAGGTAGTTGCAAAAAAAAAAAAAAGATGAAAATGTGATTTTTGTTTTTATTTGTTTTGGTGATGCCAAAGAACTTGTTGCTTGTGTTTGTGCTTTTTGCTCTCTTTAGAGTAAATGTGTTTTTATGTGAGATTTAGGGTCAGGGCGTTAATTTAATTTCTTTTATATTGACTGAATTGTGTGTTAGTTTTGGTTATTTATGTTTGTTTATGTTTAACAGATGAATCATCTTACTCTCTGTCCTCCTTTCTGTATAGGTAATGAGAGCCTGTGGTGACACAGGCTGGTTTTCAGCAGGGCTGCAAAACAGGGGTTTATTGATACTGATGATTTTTTTGTCCTTAATGAAAGCTCAGCGGAGGTCACTGTGTTGGCTTTTATGATGTCAGCTGCCATTTGCACAGTTTGCCATAGGCAGCGTGGATGCTTTCAGAAGGTTTGAGTCTGTTCCTTACATTGCTTCTTTCCTTCCTCAGTGCTACCCCCTTAGCATGTTGTTTTTCTATCTCCTTTAATTTGTGTGAGCAGTTGAAATACTGAGCCTTCAGAAACTCCTTGTGCCAAGTGACTTTTCTTCTTGTCCTTTTGCCAACTGAAGATGTCATTTTGCCGACTGAAGATGTCTGAGAACATGGTTCAAAGCCCCTGTCCTGTGCAATTTCATAATATTACTGAATAGGAATAATTAGTCCATGAAGAATGGCACAGTAGACTATACTGTTAACATTTGTGCTTAGTGTGGACTATACATAAAGATCATTGTGGGTTTGGGACTTCTGTATTCAGAGAACTGTGATATCATTCAGGTTTGCCCTCCTGACTCTGTGATGATACTTAGAGATGTGACTCTGCAGAGGGTGGACTGACTCTGAGTTGATAAAGCTTTAACCTCCAGTGGTAGAATGGAGTTAGAAACTTGAGTGAAATGATGTAGTTACCATCCATGTGTTTGTCTGACCTCACTTTTGAGATGGTTTTCAGTCCTTCTGTTCACAATTTCCAGGTGATGTCTTTAATCTTCCCTTTTCTGTCATTCACTCCTCTCTTCCTTCTGCATGCAGGATGGTGTTGAGAAGGGAGTTCAGCTTTGTATTTAAGTCACAACTTTGACATTTGTAGGCTAGAGCTAGTGCTGCAGTCTGTCTCAGGAAATCCAAGGGGAAATTCCAATCTCAAGCCATTTGTCCCTGTGCTGAATGACTTGAGATGTTTCATCAGTAACTCAGGATTCAGATCTGCATTTGAATCTTAAGGCAGCTAAGCTGGTTCTTATTTCACATGTATGAATGATCTTACTAATCTCATGAAAAAGGTAGTGCAGGATGATTACAGTCATCTTTAGTAACCCTAAGTGGGACTGGATCCAGTAGCTTGCTGGAGACATCTTTCAGCTCAGCCAGGATGCTCTCAGTACCAAGACTTGAGCCTTCCAAGTTCATAGCTGAGATTCTTCAGCAAATTTTTGAGTTTGTGCCTGGTACTTTGGTAACTGCTACACCTGCTCCGGTGTGGTGCCACTATGTTAAATTCCTGTGTTCTGCATTACAGGGCTTGAATGCTGAGGTAGTATGGGCTATACTGGCTCATATTGTCACAGTGGTAGTGTGGGCTGTATTGGCTCAGGAGTTAAAGGAGAAATGATGGCTTTGTTACCTCAAGGTTGGAACCTAGTTTCAGTATTGCAGCTTCACCATTGTGACCAAAAATGTTGATTCTGGAAGCACTTCTTACAAGCTTCTGAGCTAGTAGCTCAACAGGGCTAGGATTAAGTGCAGGGTATATGTGGGGAAGAGTGATGGAAAAAAAGTTATGATGTCTAGCTGGAAGGAATACTGCAATGTATGTTCTGGGGTACCGGAGTAGCATGTACCAAGGGTTAAATTGAGTGAATGTGCATTTGACAGAGTGACTGAGGAGCTTGTTTCTAGATGTTGAAATCAGTGGATGAAGGGAATTTCCAGAGAAATTGAAATAATTTATTTTTGAGTTCAGTTTCAAAGATTACATAAAATTAAGATGTTTGTTTATATTGTAGTGTCTTAATATTCCTTTTTATAATGTATTTTTACAACAAGTAGTAAAAATGAAAGCAAGACCTTACTTCCTCTATAGTTCTGAAAATTTGATGTAAATTTTATGGTAATATATACAGAGTTCCCTTTCTCCTAGGATTATTTGTATGTAGTCAAGCTTACTGTGCATTTGAATACAATTTACACATTTTATGCTGTTTGCAAATAACTTATTTTCTACTCACAGATGTATGTAAAATCAGATAAGTGGCATTATTTAGCAAAAACAATAGCCATGTTTGTCTTAGCCTATAGACAGCAGGACCCTGTGATAGTTGGAATAATGAAAGCACAGTTTATAAGAATAGATGTGGAGGAAAATATAGCTGTTTTAGAATTCTGCTGACTTTTGTGAAAAGCTGCTCTTGTTTTCTATATGGCAGAGAAAAGGATATGGGTTAAAGGAAAACTTTTGCATTATTTTGCTGTACCATTATTGCCCAATAGATCATTTGCTGCTATTATGTACTACTAAAGAAGTAATGAAAAATATCCTGCAAATAATAATAGTTTGAGTCTCTAATCTTTATAAGGTTAGATATAAAAGCTTACTGAAGCCTGTTCGATCATGTCTCTTTGTCTTTGGTCCTAAGGTTGAGGTTAGATGTTTCTTTTTGTGTAAGAAGAACGTATCATTTGACTTTATTTATAGAGTCCTTGGTGGCTTTGGGGAGGGGAGGTAGGGGAGAAGGAGTATACTTACATCACTGCATCACTGCAGGGCAGGATTCATAAAACAGCTTTTGAATGCCTGTTCCTGCAGTGGTATCAGATAATTAGGAACTTCTTGTTAGCATGAAGTGTGACTAGTTTAAGTGGTGTTTGTATGGATCAAATGCATTATGCTGCTGCAATCTCTTAAATGGTATTAAATCATTATGTTTAGATTTGCACTGGAGGTTTTATTATTTCCTTTTTTTTTTAAATAAAGTAAGGAAATATTTCTTTATGGCTTTTAGTAAGTTTGCAGCCACAGCTTTTGGATCTTATGCATTTAGTGTGCATCTTGGTATTGTAGTATCTACTGTAAAATATTAATATTTTGCAGAATAATGAATAACCTGGCACTAACAGAAGAAAATGTTATTTGTCAGTGCACATGGGGAACTTTAAAAATCTATCTTAGAGTGGCTTCACCTCCAGTTTTCCTTATACTTCATGAGATTGCTAGAGAGCCTATGTCTCTAACTTGTCATTTATCCTGATTTTACATTGATGCTATTGTTACTGACCTTAGAAAATTACTGGATCTTAACAACTTCTACTCCTTGTTCATACATGTGGCTTCAGGTAGTGTAATGGCCATGATTATAAGCCCTTGCAGTATTCTGGCTCTGATTGTCCCTGGACAATTAGCTTAACCCTAATTTAAAAATAAGTTCTATTTGGTAACGGAGGAGATTCTTGTATCCTTGTGATCCTCTAGAGTGAAGTTGTTCTTCACTGATTAGAGGGAGTGACTTAAAATATTATTTAATCTTATTGGAGAGTTACAATTTATTTCTAAGCAGTAATCAAAATAGAAGTTGTACTTCAATAAATTTCCATACCTGTTCTCTCTTCTGAAAGAGCTGGTATGTCCCTGTTGACATAGATTGACCCACTTCAATCACTGTCTGTAGGAAGTGTTAAACTATATATTGTATAGTTATGTACTTTATTTTCAGGCTGGAATATAGGATGGTAGGACTCTAGGATAGGCCAAGTTGGGCTAAGTCCTACTGTGCAAGCAATTTGTGTCTAACTTCCTAACTATCCTTATTTTCTAAAAGGCAAGGCCAAATAATTGCATTTGGGAAAGTCACCCAAGATTATATGGTTGCATGTAGTGCTTTCAGTGCTATAACCCTGCTGAAGTATAGAGAAAGCCGTGTTAATTGTTCAAGTCAACCAGCAAAATGACAAGGGCTGAGGTTGAATAGTCATGGTTCCTACAGCACATCCTTCTCTGTTCATGCATGTGACTCTCATTAAAGCAAATATTCTCTAATTAGGGTTGTGGCTACTCTTATGAGCCCTTTAACAGTTAATTAGAGCACACTTTGGAAGTTGGGGAGGTTCTCCTGTTTGCATAATCTTGGGTTTCCTGATTTCTTAGAAGTGTAGGGTCTAGTGACTTAAATACTTGAATGCTCTGCCATCACTACTTAGGAATTTGGGAATACCACAATCTATATAGGAAAAACAGCTGTCACATTTCCTAGAGTGAAGGAGTATGAGTCTCTGACATGATCCTCCCTAATTAAATTGCTTGGCACTGGGGAGAGGAAGATGCCCTTCATTTTTTTGAGTTTCAGCCTACTGCAAAAAAAAGGCCAAGATAAACCTCCTGTACAAAGGCAGATGCTGATCCTTGCCAATGGCACTGAAGTTGCCCTGAGGCTTTTTTTTGGGGTCTCACTCTGGATGGGTATGTGTTAGGCAGACCTCTTCCCCTAAATCTTCTGTCACAGCTGCCCTTAATCAAAGGCGGTGTAAAGAATTTTGCTCAAAATGCTAGGAACTACACATTTTGCTTCCTTTAAAATACATGGGTTTAGATTCCTAGGCACCAACATACTCTCTTAGGTTCCTAATTTTAGACACCTGGTCCTGTTATCCTTTTGAAATGGTAGTTTTTTTGTTAACGTGTGGGTCACCATAGTTGTATACGAAGATGAGGTTTTGCATTGGCTTTTTTCCCCAGGAGTGGAGCAGCACAACCTCCTCCTAAGCTCATGTTCACCGTATTTACCTTTGGTGCTGATGAGTAAGTGAAAACATGGGATCTGTAGGCACACATCCTTCACTGAAGCTGTTTACATTCTGTAGTTTGGGAATTTTTTTTTTGCTTTGTGTACTGTGCAGTTTTTTTGCCGGTTCTAATTTGCCATGACGTGGTCAGTGCTGTTTCCTTCCGGCTGCTTGCGAGCCTGTGGTAGAGATAAGGGTACGCGTACAGTGCATTTTTAACATGAAGCTGAAGATCTGTTTCATGTAGGAACTTGGGGACTCTCTGGATTGTACAAAGAATTTATGTACTGGTTTTATCATTTTCACACTGGGAAAGATCTAGAGCACTTTACTTGCAAAATAACAACTTTGCTAAATTTGAACTGTGTGTGAAGAAGAAAGGTGATGTACTTGAGATATCTACAGCCGAGTAGGTTAGTCTAGGGTTTGTATTTTTACTTTGAGTAAACTGTAAAGATGAGAGTTACTAATGAATGTGAAAACTGCATATATGAATCAAATGAAAACATGGATTTTCTTTTTGTTAACTTCTGTCACTTTTCCTTAGTCGCATGCCTTTAATACGAAACACTTTGAAACTGATGTCTTACTTCCTGAAACAGTTTTGTTTCAGGAATGAAAATTTGTTTCAGGGAATGAAAATTCACATATGTTAATCAGTTAAACTAATACCTTTGGAGACACAGAAGTGTTTGACTTCCTTGGACTTAGATAGAACAGTTTTATTGCTTTATTGCAACTGCTACTATTTTGCATAGCTGAAGTAATAATTTTTTAATGATAATTTTTTTATTTTTCTCTCTGCAGTGACAAAGGCTATTGAGGTGGAAAGAATAACTCAGGGAAGGATTTGCCTTGGTTTGTTTCACTTTGAGAAGAGAAGAACCCAGGAACACTGATGATTTAAGAAATACAAACACTGATACTCAATTCGTTTTGTGATCCTGCCTTTCTGCTCAGCTGGACCTCGGTGACATTCTCCATTCTTTTGCATTTGAGAACATTTTTCTTTGTATGTGGAGCTGAGACCTGGGAATGCGTTATTATGGCAGCAGTTGTACAGCAGAATGAGCTTGTGTTTGAATTTGCCAGCAACGTCATGGAGGATGAGCAGCAGGTATGGGACGGTGTAAGAAACCATATTTGTACAAGTCAGTGCTAAGAGTATTGTTAAAGTTGAGGAAAAAGTGTGGTGTAAAACACAAAAAGGAAACATTGAGGTCATTATTGTTGCAGCAGATCTTTGTGCTGTTTCAAAAGCTTCCGGTTGCTTCCTGTAACTTGCACGGGCAGAACAGAAATTGATTGAAATGCTATAACTTCTGCAGTATTGGAGAGACATGCTCCTCCAAAAACGTTTTTTTCTGTTTTGCTGATTTGTGCCAGTAGAATCCATGTGTGTGTGATGTACAATTTCCCAATTTCTGGTATTTTACAGTAGTTTCAACTTCTCTAGAACATGCTAGAATAAAATTCTGAAAAAAAGTAATGGTCGCGCTATAGATGACTGCAAGGGACAGTATGTACCTGCTTGCTGTTATTTACAGATTGGTTTCTAAATTGTGTCATTGTATATCAACTATTCAGAAATAAGCTCGAATGTAATTTAAATTGGTTTTTTTTCACACTGCAGAGAAAATATGCCTGTTTCTACCTGAGTAGTCTCTCAGTTAGATATTGATTATTTAAACCACATCCTAAGTCCTGAAGCTTCATTGTCAGATTCCTCTTGTAAAAATCAGGTGCCTCCTCTGTAGCTGGTCGTTAATAGTAGATTTTACATTTATTTACAAGAAATTAGGTGTCTGGGTACTGTGGAGAAACAGTTCTTAAAAGGCCGAGAGGTGCCATGACAAACTGTTCCTCTTTTTGTTAATGTGAAAAGCATTTATTCTCTGTTTAAAAAAGTATTTTTGGCTTCATAATCTTGTCTCTGTTTTTCTGTATGGCCTAATATCTGGCTGGGTCAGTGGCCTGTTTCTGCTGTCAGAGTCATGCGATCATTTCAATGAACTGAGTGTTGTCTGTCTGAAGTGCTAACTCATTTTTGGGTGGAATTAGTAATGTAACTTCCTTCCCTGTATTTTTCCAGAGCTTGTGGTAGCCTGGGGATTTAGATATGGGAATTGCACAAGTGTAGTCGAAAATGAGCCTTACTTATTACCTCTGTTGGTTGTTCATTGCTGTCTTTACTTTACAAGCCAATGGGAGAGGGGAGAATTGAGATGGGAAGGGTTACTTCAGTAGTGTGGTTCCTGGGAGGGGCAGTGCGAGCAGACATGGTTTTGTTCAGTTTAGCCGTGTGTTCTGCCTCTTGCAATTTCTTCAGATGCGCACCTGAAAAACTTTGAAAAATACTAAAGAGCACTCAAAAGGACAGTAAAACCTCTCTTAGCAGAGCTTTCTTCAGCTTCGGAACAAACTCCATCGTGATTTTTATCTCATAACCCTACTAAATTCTGCTCCAGAGAAGCCTAAGGCAAGAAGGCATCCTGTAGCATACGCTTAAAGGTGATGAAATCAAAGGTAGAGAGTACATAGCAGAAAGTCTATCACTGTAAACTGTCAGATGCAAGCTCCTCTTAAATCACTGGGTTGACTTAGTTCAGATATAAAGGTGCAGTTAGTTAAATCTGGAATACTCAGTTGTAGAAGAGAAGTCCTGCAAAGACTGCAGGAGTAAAGACTCCCTGCAGGAGTAAAGACCTGGGAAGCTGGAGCAAGATTTAATTTGGACAAGGATTCATAGCACAACATTAGCCTGAAGAGGCTGCTTCTTGCTTATACTTGATGGATCTGCTTCTTACCACATAGGAGCTGTTGCTACTCTGGAAGTTTTTAAATTCTGGATAGATTAAGTGTATTTAAGGATGGATAACATAATTTGTACTTTTCAAAAGTTTTAGCTCTGTAAGTGCTCTCTGTTGGGCAAAAGCATTTTTTTGATTTTCATCAGTATACGAAATGTGACATTTACACAGAGATGTAATTTAACTGATCTTTGGATAATTATTTTTGTGATGCCCCCACATCATTGCAAGCTGTCATTGCAAGAACTTTGGTACTTTTCTTCTTGACAAAGCTTTGCCTGGAGCTCAGTTGTGCTAAGAGCTGTTGGGACATGGAACAGCTGCAGGGAGAGGTTCAGGGTCTAAATGGCAGCTATGCTCAGTATTTCAGGGAAGTCATAATTCATGGCTATTTTGTTTAATTTTTTTTTTTAAGTCTTGGTTAAACAACCGTAAATTATGAACAGTCCATTTGCAAATGTAAGCATTCAGCATTCAGTGGCAAATGGCAATGGGAGGGGCTCAATCACATGGACCCGTGTGAACGGGAAAGGCTTGCTCTTATCAGCTTTATCCTTTGCAGTTTAGAACAGAATGACTTTTTTTTTTCTTGAGAGATTCCTTTATCACGTGGTAGATGTATGGTGAGGAAGAAACAGGAAGAAAATATCCTTGTAATTTTGAGAAGGGAACAAGTGGCTTGGGCTAAGGCTACTGATAACCTGTCTGGCTTCTGCTACATGACAGAGATCTGGTTAAAATAGAGGGTTTGCTATTTTTCCTCCTTTCTGTGTTTTTGTTTTTTTCTTTGTTTTGTTTTGCTTTGTTTGGATTATATTTTGTTGAGAGAGTGGGAGAGAGGGAGAAACTGCACAGATAAAACTGTCCAAGAGCTTGTACAGGCTTTAGCTGAGTCAGTGCTGCTCCCTAAACCTACTTCTCTTCCTGTCTGCAGCTTCTTCTGTCAACGTCTTTTCATTTAGTCCTTTGTGGACTTACAGCTAATGTGATATTCGATCAAGACATTCTTAATTTAAAATGTTGAATAAAAGCAGCCAGAGTGGCTAGATCCATACCAGGAAGCTTCGAATGCTACCAGGGACAAGCTGAATCATTACAACCATTAAGTTGGTAACAGGGTTCCCAGCATGACTGTTCATTGTCAGGACGTGCTCTCTCAAGTGGCTCTGATGCGTGTAGTAACCAGTGCCTGAAGACTCCTTTTCTGTCTCTGAGGGATGCTTCTCTCTTCCCTTCTTCTGCGGAAGAGAGGTCCAGGCCCTTAGGTCGGGCCATGACTTCTGCACCATCATCTCATGCTTCAGTTTGCTCTTCCACATTCCCCGATGTCGCCATGGGCTTTCTGAAACATTGTCACTCGGTCAAGACCAGTGTCTTAATTTTTTTGGCTATTTCCAGCTTCTGCAGAAAGTTCCCTCCCTTATCCACTTGCAGTTTTATGAAGACTTTAAGGAAAATTGTGAAATCTGTAATGAGGTTGTCTCCCCAGGAAAACAAGCAGCATATACCTGCCTGCAGCAATCCTCAGATGCTGGCCATGGGAATGCCTTTAAAGCCAAGAGACTGCCTCTGCCTCCACATAGGAACCTTCAGCAAGAGAAAACTGAAGGCCACTTTCCAGTCACTAAGGTCACTTCACCTAGTTTTGTTTAGTTTTTGGTTTCTCTTTTAATAAATAACCATCTGCATTGTGAGTCTGAATTCTGTCGTTTGGTTAAAAAGACAGACTTTCGGGGACCTGCTCATGTGATTTTCCACGGATTTGAGCATCTGTATGAAGCTTTGCACTCCTCTGAATTGTTAAAGATCAGTCTACAGGACAGGTTTGTAGATAAACTACAGCAAGGAATTTGGTGTCTGAGATTTGGGAGGGTTTCAGCAGTAGCTCAACTTCTTTATGTATCCAGCAGATGTGGGAGATGGGCTGAAGTCAGGTCAAAGCTTTGGCAGAGCTAGGGTGTCATATTTTTAACTGTATTTTACATAAGAAAGATGGAACAGCAGAAGTAGGCAAAAGGAAAAAAATACACAAAGTATTCTTCTATGGATCTCTGTGTCAATTTCTTGAAAATCATTGCTGATTTATCCACTCTAATTTGGGACCTTTTAAAGCTTTGGGATAGTTTGCACTCTACCTTTTGGTTAGTGCATGCAGAACCACCTTTGTATTAGAAATAAATTATTTTGCTGATGAGTGTGTGTGGGACACAGTTGCCTTCATCAGAAATGAACACTCCAGCGCCTCCCCGCTTTTATAGTCAATGCAGAGAAATAGGTGGTTTTAGGGTATGACTCACCCTATTGTAGCACAGGAGCCTAAAACTGGGGAGGGGAACTATGCCCTAGAAATACCATTTCTGTCTGTTGGCTCTGAATAAAACCTGGGGTTCCCAGCTCATGTCCAAGTGCCTGCACCACCAGCTGTCCAAAGTTAGGTGAGATGAACCTCACCCTTAGCGTCTATAAACTAGAGCAGGATGAGAAGACTGAAACCTTCTTACTTGCATCTTCCCTACCTAAAATCCATAGTTCTTACATGGTCACTGGAATACTGAAAAGGTACTTGCAAAGCATGTACTGTTCTTGCTTGCAGGTGACTGGAGCCTGAGTGGATAGCTGTGTGTAATCCTTTTTCAAATTTTCTTTAAATGTAGTTGCATATGGGCATGCGATAGATGAAACTTACATCCCCAAATTATGTACTGTGGCATATTACTGAATTTGAGGTATTTAAACTACTTTTAGAACATGAATTTTATCTCAGAAGGTTGTCATGGACCATCTTCCTGTAGCTTATGGAACGTCTTGTTAAAAATAAAACTTTTTTTTAATGCATAGAGTTGTTTTTTTTTCTTCTCTCTTTACAGTGCTTTATCTTTTTTTACTGATGTGGCTTTTATTTAATCTAATCTTGCCTGGAAGCAAATAGGATCAAGGATGTTGGGGTCAGTAAACAAATAGGATAAACCATGTGGACATGACTCTTTCTGAGGAACAGCAGGGACCTCTTGGCCACCAATGACTTCTGGTTTCTGCGCTCCGGCACGATGCAGCGCTGGTTAGAGGTAGCCACAAAGGTGTGGGGTAGAAGCTATCCCGTTGCTTGACTCGATGTATGCCTATTATCTGGCAACATGATTGCACAAGAGGGCTTTAACTGGTCTGCACTTTGTTCATTTTTATTGATCTCCTACCATATTGCTCTCTTTTGAAGCTTATGTTTAACAGAGTCGGTCAGTTATTTGTTGGGATTTTTTTTAATTTTGGTTTTGTTGGCATTTTTTTGCTTAGCAGACTGTCCATGATAGAAGCCCATTAAAATACCAGTTTTGTTTCTTAGTTCTTCCTTTTATCCTGGTTGTCCTTTACCACAGTTTTTGCTGAGACATGTTTTACAAAACACAGAGCAATTTGAAGTGGTAATTACTGCCTTTTAAAACTTCTAATTGCACTTTCTACTTTCAGTACTTACTTATGGTCCAGACTCTTCCCTAGGGGAAGCTTTGTCTGTGTTGAGCCAATAGCTCTGATACCATTTTCCATTGGTGACGGTGTGTGTAGTGGCAAGAGTGAGACATGAGCGATTCCCGAGCAAGATCATAATCATATGGTTGGGTTTTAACCTTGTGTTTCTTCCTTGTGTGGTTAAATAAAACTACCTGTTCTTCCTTCAGTACCTGAAGGGAGCCTACAAGAAAGACTGAGACCATATACAGGAGCATGTAGTGACAGGACAGGTGGGAATGGCTTCAAACTAAAAGAGAGCAGGTTTAGATTGGATATTAGGAAAAGTTCTTTACTGCGAAGGTGGAAGGGTAGTGGAACAGGTTGCCCAGAGCAGTTGCAATGCCCCATCCCTGGAAGTGTTTAAGGCCAGGCTGGATGGAGCTCTGAGCCACATGGTCTAGTTAAAAGTGTCGGGCAGGAGGGTTGGAACTAGATGAACCTTGCAATACAGGCCATTCTTTGATTCTGTAATCTGTACATATCTGTGCTCTTCTGTGGAGAGCAAGACCAAATGTACTTATACTGGTTCTCTCAGAAACGTGTTTTAGCAACGTTCTGGTTTGTTTTCTTGGTTTTAAGCTTACCACATTCATAGCATGTTTTATTTTTGTAATGAGGGAACCTTAAAGTTACAGTAGACTTTCTTTGAACCTGCTCTGCTATCACCAGCTATGACTTTCTTCCTGCAAATGACATTTTAAAAGACTCAGTTTAGAAAATACTGTGTCTGTAGTAGATGTTATTTTCTGAAAACCTCTTCCTGTTGAATGATTTCAGAGTGTGCATTTCATTATTATTGCTGGTCAACTTGATTTCTGTTTTCCACCTACCTCTTCTCTTCTATATCTCTGATGCAAAATAACTATCAAGACAACAGGATGATGTCTGAAAGCAGACTTAGGAAGGAAAGTGGCAGGGAGGGTGTGGTGTGAGGAATGTCAAGTGACTAAAACCATAAGAATTAGAGAGGGAATGTACTAGAGCACTTATATCAACCCATTACACACCTTCATCTTTTAGCAAGTGTGTCCTAAAATAGTGAACTTCAAATAATGTCTCATGGGAAACTTAGTGCCTGTGAGAGCTTCATCCAGTCCTGACAGCCACAGGACTCCTCCACCCCAACTTGATGGGAAGAGCAAAAGATAAAGGTGCTTGCAGCAAGTCGCTTATGCAGTATTATTGTCAGCAAAGTTTTTCACCTACTGCCCTATGCCACTCCTCTGTATTGTCAGCTTTAATGCTGTAAAATCATGTCATAGAAGTCTGGTATTGCGTACTGGAATAAAGTCAATACATTAAATACTTCAGTGATATTCAGCCTCTGTCTCGTAATGGGACACTGCTGCTATTTGGTTTCATGTGCTAAAAATCATCTTGTTCTTAGGTACTCTCTCCTGGCAGTCTGACATTCAAGTGATGTAGTATAGGTCTGCTGAAGTATTAATCAGTAAGTGGTTAAATTGGATGTGGTCTAACTACTGTTTTGTTGTTGATTTTTTTCCCTCATCCTCCAGCTTGGTGATCCATCCATTTTCCCTGCTGTCATCGTGGAGCATGTTCCTAGTGCAGAACTCCTACATAACTACTCTGGCTTAACCTGTGTGGATGAACCTAGTGACATGATCACTGAAAACTCTCTGGACGTCGCAGAAGAGCAAATCATAGAAGATGATGATATCACCCTCACAGGTTGTTAATAAAAACATTTTCTATGAGATGTTTTTGCACCAAGATGGCTGTGACTAATGGTGGAAAAAAGCTTAATGACAAAAAACAACAAGAGAATAACATGAATAGTTGTACTGAATGCTGTTAATTCTGTAAGAGACAGAGAAAATGGCATTAATACTGTTGGCAGGTGGCTTGCAATCCCAGTTGCACAGCTGATAATGGTGAAGAGTTTCATTCATCAACTTCATCCAGAGATTAAGGCAGAGTCCTGCTCAGAGTACCAAGAAGATTTTTCTTTGCTCTTCATAGGTTTAGTTTGCTCTTATTTAATAGCCAGTACATTCCTGAGTAAACATGTATACCAAAAAGCTGGAATATGCAGCTTGAGTAGATGTACTACTTTTAACTTTCTGAGGGTGTACAGTTAGCTATAAAATGTGCACATTAGCGTGACTTACTGGTGTAAGTATGCTCAGCATAGTAATTATTTTGGATGTCTAATAATAATTAATACCTAAAATACATATTTTGTGTAAGTTCTCTTAGAAAATGTATCCCCAAAGAGAAAACAATTCTCAAGAGAAAAGCTCAAAGAGTTCACATTTTTTAAAAAACAGCCCCTCACTTAATGCATGCGTTTGAAGCATTTTTGGAGAACAAATTTCAAAGGTGGGGTAGTCTCCTTTCATCCACTAGGCTCCACACCTGGACTGTCTCCAGGGATGCAGACAGCTTTTTGATTTCACTCATGCTTTTGACATTGTTTCCAAAGGGATATTCTGATACAACCTTTTACTACCAAAAGCAAAACAAGAACTGGACATGAAGAACAGTTCACAGAGTAAATTGACATGAGCTGTTCTCAGTAAATTGCTGATGAAAATCGCTCTTTTTTTTTCTTAGTAGTGAATTATCTGAGAACAGACTGTGACCAAACAAATAAGTTAGGTTATTATTCAAGAAGGTCTTACGTACTCAAACATTATTTGAGACCTCTTGCCAACTATTCACTTGCTGTTCATATTAATTATTCACACTGCAACTGGCATTTCCTCAGTGTGTTACTTAAGCACCACTTAATGTGTCTGTGTGAATTTTCATAGTGGATCGTTTTTGTGAATCCATATTCACTGTAATAATATCTTGTGTGTGAACTTTTACTTGCATGAGTAATTGTGAAACTCCACTTTTGTGGAGTTTAAGAAAACTTCTTAAAGTTTTTTTTTGTTGCTGGTCACATGAGAATGGTTTGCAAATTGCTGCCAGAAACTGAAAATATGTAATCCTTGTAACCGTTGGTGTCCAAGGGTTTCAGGGATACTTTGGAGGCAGACAAGTACAGTATTGTTCCTATCATCCGTTGTAGTTGAAGCAGTCTGGTTTTCTTTAAAAGCAAAGTCCTGAGAAATGGAGAGCTGCCACTTTGCAGAGATTATTGTTGTGAAGGAGATGCTACCTAATTATCTGTTTCACATTCTCCATCCTGCTAGCTACTGTGCATGCTGTGGATTTCCTTGGAAGGTAGATGAATGCAGGCCGGGCAGGGACCAGCATAACTGCTGGAAAGCTCCTGCTCAGGATGCAAGACAGGCAGCACTGGTAGTAGCTCAGCCCATGGTTTCTGGCAGGGAGCTATCCTGCCTGACTCTAGTGGGCTAGAGTCTGGGGCCCAGGGCTGTGAAGGCACCCCAGAGGAGGTAAGGAGAGGACATGGGGGAAGAAGGCCCCTGTCACCTCTCTGCCCACTGCAGACAAGCATTGGCTGTGGCCACAGCTGCCGGCTTGAACTGCAAGACTGCTGTGTGGAAGAGACCCAGTTCAAGCACAGCTTGCTGTAGGCTGCCTCTGAAATGAGACTAATTGTAACTAGAATTTCCCACCTACTCTTTTTTCAGCTGATTTTTTTTTTCTTCCCTTCTTTAAAGTTTCCTTGATTTTATTCATGCGCATGTTCGGTCTCAACAGTGAAATGAGTTGTTTTGCTCTTTGAAGTTTGTACCAGTTTTTTCAGGCACTTCCACGTTATGCCTTTGAGAGAGGATCAGACATTGTAAAGGCTGCACTAATTCCACAGTAAAATATTTATAAGCTTGAAGTTCACAGCAAAACAAAACTGAAACCACCATCATTAATGACTAAACTTTACTAAGCGATGAATGCTTAATATGAAGGATTTAGGTTTTTTTAAGTTACTGTTTTTTTCAGTAATGTTTTATGACTAAAACAATAAGCTTCTCTTTTTTCCTGGACTAACGGAAATTAGCAGTAGGCCTCATGATACTGAAGCACTTAGTTTTTAGGGATCTATGTGCAGAATAATGGATGGTGGTAGGTTTTTTCATCTATAAGATGTAGCTTCAGCCCTTCAAAAGCACAGCTGTCACACATTGGTGATTACTTGCCTGTAGTATAAATTATAACCTGCAGAAAGCTGTAAGAATAGCATCTGTTTCACGTGAAGCCCTGCTGAGAGATGGCCAGCAACCAGCTTTTTAGTTATGTTAACATTCACGCCGTAATTTTTTTATAATGAATAGGCAGACCTGCCTTATCACCCTCTTCTTTAAAAGCAGTTTTCCCTGGAAGAAACTGTGATGGCAATTTTATGGTCAGTTTGTTGCCAGTATTATGGAATTTTAAATGATTAACCATCATGTAGTAAAGGGTGATTAACAAAATTAATTGGAGCATTTGGCTTTGAATTTAGTTTTATCTCTAAATGGAATATTGAAATTTTTTTCCTGTGACAAATACAGGAGATAATGTTTTGTGCAGAGGAAATTCCAAGCCAACTTGTCAGATAGTACAATTTGCTACACTTTGTATATTTTACCATTGTGGCTTATTATGCTTTTAAGGTGCACAGGAAGAAAGAACTAATGTAATTCCTGAAACCCTTCTTTTAATTATTGTTATAATTTTTTCTTTTAATTTTACCATGATTGGTGAGTTTAATTTAGAAAAAACAACAGTTAATCGAAGCCTGCCATTTTGTGGTTCACCTGTTCTGGCATTGTTTCATGGGAACAGGAAAGTGGCAGCACTGAGACAGTTTGGGGGGGCGGGGGATGACAGAGGAGGGACACAGAAAATTTGCACTTAAATGCCCTGTGCCCTAGTCTGAATAGGGAGCGTGGAGGTGTGCATTTTCAGAGATCAGTAACAGTTATTACTAACCAGTTCTGAAGTTATTTTACAACATTTTGAAGTTCGGTAGCATTTGCTTTGTACGTTTTGTGAAGCTCTAGCAGTCCTGCACAAACTCAGCGTCTTAGGTAGTCATTTGTGATGTACAAAGAAATCCAAAGGAGTAGTTAGGTGGAAACTGAACTTCAGTGTTAATCTGTGAGGATTATGGGTTGATGAGATGCCAGTTGTAAAAAAAGGGGTATGGTTTCAGTTACTTTGTAAAGAATTTATTCACGGCTGCCTGTGGCGTCTGGTTAAAAACAGAGAGGGTTTTTTCATATACCTCCCCAGTGAGGTAATTTTCTTTATAAATTGTGAAGCCCTATTTTAAAAGGAAAATGAAGGGTGATGTGCAGGTATTCTGAAGTACTTGGGTTCTTAAACTGAGTTTTCCAGTGTCCGATAACAATCAGCTAAGAGTTGATACTAAAAAGTGAGTGCTTAAATTTAACAGCCAGCTATTCTGCAAAAGGGAGCTCTGTCTGTGTTTTGTGGATCTCTTTATACCTTTAGTAACTTCAGATTTCTTCTGACATTATTTTGAGGCTTTGCAGTGCCTGGTTTTGTCTCTAGTAAAGCCAGCAGTGAATTTAAACACAGTTGTGACTACCACAGCCCATATCTCAGCCTGAACATGGACTTGTGTTGTCCACTCTCCAGAGCTGCCAGCCACCAGGGAAGCAAAGGGAGGGGACAGGATTGGCTGGAGTGGTGTAAAAATTTCAAAAAAGACAGTAGTAAGGAAATAAGGAAAGCAGGACTTTGGACTGAGGTGGGGAACTTCCAACATGAAGCACAGTTACAGAGCAGAAAGCTCTGTTTGGGCAAGCCTCGGGCCAACGCTGATTCATAGCGTACCTGGATTCACAGTAACTGGGCTGTAATTGGCATGCAGATACAGAGGCTTACATTTGTGGCTTGCTCAGATAAACAAAAACTTGTAGAGGACCTTGGGAAAAAAACTGAAGATATTTTTAGGTGTGGTTTTCCCCCTCCCCTCTCTTTTTTGTTTTCCCTTTTTTTCTCCTCCCTTTTTCTTCTCCCATTTTTTCTTCCCTGACTCTTTTTCCCTTTTTCATTTTTTCCTTACCCATTTTTTTACCTCTTTTTTCCTTTTTTTTTTTAAAAAAAAAGCTTACACCTATTTAAGATAATGTTTGAAATGTGATACTTGTCAGAAATTATACCCTCCACCCTCGTTCTTTCAGTTCTGACTTTGCCGAGTGTAACAAATAAGCCATCTCATTCCAGTTCTTCTTAAATCTGCTGCTTGTTGAGGAAGACATCTAGTCCAGGTAGCTTTGCTTGCAAACAGATTGAGATCTGGGTGGGAGCCAAAGACACAGGGCTGTGAACTGTCAACCTTTGGGATAACAAAGGGCACGAAGATGGGTGAAGCAAGCCAGGTGGATGGACACTGAGAGACACAGCAGGAGCCAGGAATTGCTGACCTTTTAGGTAACAAAGGAGAGGAAGACTGGTGACACCAGTGAGGTGGAGGGACATGGACAGGAAGAGCAAGACTTGTGCATGGGTAGACTGTAAGGGTATAAAAGCCCAGGGGTTTCTTGGTTGGGGGTCCTCCTTGGAGGCATCAGCTTGGGCTGTTTCTGTGTTACTGTGCTGTGAATAAATGGCTTTGTGGAATGAGACATCTGAGACTGCCATGGGAAACCTAGGTTTGAACCAGTAAGGAAACTTGGTCTGACTGTGTGAGTGGGGTGTGTGGGGAGTCAAGCTGGGCACCGTCAGCTCATTGAGCCATGCCCTGTGAAGGGACCTCTGCCCCAGCAGTGGCAGTCTCTGACCTTGGGAGTGCGACTGCCAGAGAGTCTCATGAATGGTCAGACTGGGTAGTTTCCTTAACATGCTTATGTTTTTTGTGAGCATCAAATTATATGAATTTCTATGCTTACGTTATTTATATGGCTATTTTAAGTTCCTTTCTTTAGTCTTGGATAAGGATGGTAAAGCTTTAGCCATGTCGTATAACAGTGATGTAAAGCTGGCAACCTCTGCTGTTGTTCGGGGGAAGAAGTGACTCTACTCCATAACCTGAAAGCCAGTGAGTGGGTTTGGTCCTCCTACAGCTCTCGGTGGGGAAAGAGGAGACAGCAGCAGCTCTCTCCTCCCTACCTGCAGCGCTGAGAACCTGGAGGTACCACTGCTAGCTTTTAAATTGTATGTGGCAGCGTAAACCAGCCATGCTCCATGGCTTTGGCTGAGCTGGATCGTGGTGGGTTAACCTTCCTGTCCATTCAGCGTTGGAACTGAGAACAACTGCTTTGTCAGTGCTGCGTGCCTATATTTAGGGTCACATCCTTATTGAGGTCTTGGTAATGCTGGTAAATGGTATGGAAAGTTTGCATCCAGATAAAACTTAGAACCAGAAATGATCAAGTCATCAGCACCAGGCCAAGCATGAGCATGCCCACAGACTGCATGGGCTGTACATGTTGTGTCTCCTACTCAGCTGGCTAGGCATTCCCTAGTGATGCTGTTTGGCCCTTGGGGCTGAGATGCTCTGTGGCTGAGCTCTTGAGCTTGCCAACTGCCTGACAAAATTATCTGCAATTTGCTGTCTTGCTCTATGGCTTCCCAGACCGGGAGCTTAGTCCATACTCACTGCCTCTCCTTTTCTCTTCATGCTGTCCTCCTCCCCAGCTCTGTGTTCCTCATTTCTTAAGGCTGTTTGGAGATGTCACCAAGAAGGTGCAGAGCCTTAACTGTCTGAATGTCTTTGCGAGATATGGGGTGGAGGTGTTCCTGTAGGCAACAGAGGATGAGTTGCTGTGTGGATCAGGGGTTCCCAACACCTATCTACTTTATTCTGTTTTAGCCTAAGCCTCTTACTCTTGGGGCTGGTGGGACTAAGGTAGAGAAAAAATCCAGAAGGTAAGGAGGCTTCTGTAAAGCACAGCTGGGTGGAGGAGGTAGGGCTCTTGTGTGCACCTCAGCATTCATCTTTGCCCTCTCCTAATGATACAAATGCTGAAGTTGTAAACATGTGGGGTGAAACCAGGGTTGGTTGGTTGGGTTTTTTTTAATTGTGTAATTGCTTATTGCTAACTGAGCTGGATGCTCTTGTTATTGCTCTGATATTTTTAAGGGTTTTTTTGGTTTGTTTTTTTTAAGTATAGAAATTTTGGCATAAACGTCTTGCTTTTGTGTGAAGAAATGTAAGAAATGTTCCAAGGTCATTACATTGTGTCTGAACGTGCATATCTGCCTTTTTTTTTTTTTTTTTTTTTTTTTTTGTAACTGCACCACCCAAAATTCCTCAAGGCTAAACAAGGAGTGAGGGCCTAAAGCTGACTTATTACCATTGCTGGACTGAGAAAGTAGATGAGGTTTCTTGGTGTCCTAGGGAGGGGAATACTAATGCAGCCCTTTTTATCACTTTGATAGATGCAAGTGAATTCCCCAAAGTTGCATCAAATTCATGTGAAAGGATAAGGAAGCCCAGCCCATGCATTTCCATCCAACAAACAGTAATTTCTAAAAGAACGTGTAAACCAGTTTTAAATGTTTACAGTACCAGGAACTACCATCTGTCTTATTTTTCATAATACAGTTATTTTAAAAAAATCCTCTGGTGAAGTACTCTTCCAGTTAAACCAATATTATCTTCTTGGGAGAGCTGTTATTTTACAAAATGATATTTTACTGGATGTTTTTGGTGTGTACCCTCAGATGACCTTCATACGTACCTTAAGCATCATAAATTAATTCTCAAGAGCTTTGGGTTTGTCTAATGACTGCCCTCCTGAGATCGATGAGGAATTGTCTAGAAGTCAAAAATTTTGGAAGGTTTGCCAGCCCTTTGTATTGCTTTTCATGTTTCATGTTTGCTTTCCAGTATGTTCTTGGAGCTTGCACTGTTAGTCTTACCTGTAATTCCTATGAGTTTGAATGGTTTAGGATTCATTTACACCTTTAGATTGTATGCTGTCCAATAGAACTTGTGGAATATTTTTTTTAATCTCCTCCAGGCTAAATGACTGGATATTTTTTATGAGCATCTCTTATTTATGGAATTCACTTCCATTCATAGAACCATAGAATTGTTAGGGTTGGAAAAGACCTCTCAGATCGTCAAGTCCTACCGTCAACCCAGCACCACCACCATGTTCACCATTAAATCATGTCCTCAAGTGTCATATCCACATGTTTTTATGTGGATAACACTTTGGACCACCATAAGAAGTTAGCAATATCATGTTTTTTTAAATAATATTCTCTAGACTATTGTTTGTGATAGTGATATTTCTTAGGTTCATGGGTTTTGTGTTTTACTGCATAATCAGCAAAGAGAGGGGTTAGAACAATGAGGCAGAAACAAAAGGTTTGTATTGGGTTTGGTTTTGGTTTTTTTTACGTGTAATTTGAAAAATGTACTGTACTAAATAAATTATTGCAGTCTGCATTTTCTCCCCAGCTAATCTGTTTCTACTCATGTACTAGAAGACCATGTTTACTACGTTTTCTTTTTTTTTTTTCTGGAAATGAAATAAGAATAAATATTGTGTTAAGCTTTAAGTCCAGTTTGTAGCTTCTTAAGAATTATTTTTTCTCCTTTACTTTTAGTTGAAGCATCTTGTCATAATGGAGATGAAACAATGGAAACAATCGAGGCTGCTGAAGCACTTCTCAATATGGACTCCCCTGGTCCTATGTTGGATGAAAAAAGAATAAGTAAGTTTTTTATGAAAGAAAATCCAATCTGTATTTGCCTTGTTTGTTTGTGAAAGGAGGAGGGATTCAGTGCAGTGTGGTTGCATGGAGTTGGTAAGATTATTTTATAACTTCCAGATACCCTTTACGTACATAGTTTGGGTATCAGAAATCCAATGTCGTATTCATTGAAAGATTTCATTGCCATGCCAGAGTTTAACAGGAAAAGAAAGAATCAACAATTACAAAGGGAAGGTATGAATGAAGTTGGATGGTTTAGATTGCAGTGTTTTGCTTGGCTAATAGAGGATTAGCACGTTGTCGGGATAAAAGAACATACACTTATATTTGCAGATTGCCTTAAATGTGGATGTGTGATCACCAGATAATTGTGCTTTTTTGGGGAGGTGGGTTATATCATTAATTTTTTCTATTTTAGTAGTGCTTCTGCTTGTGGAAAATGTTTTCAGCTCATATATTCCCTTATGAACTAGTCTTCTGTCCCTTGAACACCTGAAGTGTCATAGTTTTGTTTTATTCTATGTTTAAATTTTTGGTCTAAACCCAACTTTTAAAAGTCCTCATGGCTGTGTGAAAATATTCCTTTTGTCCTCTTCTTTTAAGCAACTATGTTTGGCGCAGCTGAAGAGGATGATATGGTGGCTCCTATTACACATGTGTCAGTCACACTTGATGGGATCCCTGAGGTGGTGGAAGCCCCAGACTCTTACGCTGAATCACCAGAGACTCCAGAATTTGAACAACCAAAGAAGAGAAAAGGTAAGATGATACTGGAGAACAGCAGTGTGGAGTAGGAGAGCAGGGGGTGGCATAATCGGTTCCCCTGTGCGTGTCTGGAACCATTCTAGTTATCAGGCCAGAATAATTGAGTGGGCTCAATTAGAAATGCAGAAAAAACATTTTCTTCCTGAGTAGCGTGAGCACATATACTGGTGCTTAGACTAATGATGTTGTGGAGATAGCAAAGATGGCTTATCCTGTAGGAAACAGAAATCTCCGCTTCTTCCTATTTGTAAGAATATTTCTTCTTCAGAGCAGAACTGCAATACAAGCTATAGAGCTTTTGTTATTGTGAATCCTGAAGTACTTTCATTAGCCCTTACCTAGCTTCAACTGAAGATACTTGATCAGTTCAGAATAGGGGATGAGAATGAGGAGGGCTTTTTAGCTTTTCTTAAATATGAAGGATTAAATTTTTTTTTTAATAGCTGCATGCTATAATAAGTGTTAATTCCATTTCTAGTAGATTACGTTTACACAGTGTAGTGATGTTCCATTGTAGTCAGTGCTGTGCCAAAGAGTAATGAAGTGGTGTTAGCCAGACCTTCTGCTCCTGTTTTCCTACCTACTTCAACGTGGACCCCATCAGAGGTCTGAAGCTGATGTCTACAAGGAAAGAGAGTCATGTAATATAGACAGATGTTAGGTGCTGTTGCAACAAATTAAAAAAAAAGAAAAAGAAAAATAAACCAAGGGCATTATGTTTCTGGAGCTAATCCTAAGGCTAACCCTAGAGCATGATAAATAAAAGCCTTCCAAAACAGGAATCCTGCTACCCAGCCAGTCAGCTACCTACCCAGTCAGCTATCCTGCTGAATAGGAGTGCATTTTTAATTCTACTTTTGCTGCTAATTCCAAATGTTGAGAGTTATCTGTGAGAGAGAGCATAGCAGCCTGTGGAGATCTTGGGGAAGCCTCCTGAGCCCCATATGTGTCACAAGGTCCTGCAGGCAGGGGTGTGGGTCAGGAAGTCTCTGATTCCCCTAAGAAAGCTGAACTGAAACTGCTGTGGAAGGGAGCTTTACCAGCAGCTGCCCTAAAAGTACTGCTGGGAAGCTACCGTGCTGTGCGCACTACTGTGAGATAACCACAGCATTTTAAACTGTTTTTTGGTTTGTTCTTTTCTTTCCTTCTTCTTTTATACTGTTGACTTCTGTGTGTGTCAAAACAAGGAGCTGCTGTCTGCCAGGCATTTAACCTCTTTGGTTTGATGCTTTCATACCCTCTTTCGTGTTGTGCTTCTGCTTACACCCACTCCTTCCTCCTCCCTAGCTGTAGATTAGAAAACCAGTTGCTTCACAGCAAATGTGTGTATTTGTTTTAGAAAAAAACCCCAAACACTAGAAAAGATTCATCAGCTTAGTGTTTCATTAGGTACTAGTCTTCAATGAATTTCAGTGTTCATGAGGTAGGTGGTATGGCCTGAGTGATGTTGAAGTGTTACTTCAAAATGTCCCGGCATTTATAAGTCATTGATGTACAAGAATTGCTGCAAAATGTTATTAATTTTGCAGTGCACTTTAGGATGATGTGCAGTGGGTGGGCGGGGTTCTTTTGAGTGTTTTGTTTGTTTGTAGGGGGTTTTTTTAAGTGCAGTCTGTTTCCCTTCCTCTGGTCAGTTTTGAGGCATGGCAAATGGTGGTGGTCATTTTGCCCTATCCATGTCACTCATGATTTTATAGGGTTTTTGTAGATTTTATAGACTTCTAGTGTATTAACCCATCATCTAAACTTAGAGGGATGAATAGTCCAGAGCGTTGCCAGCTAACTGGGCCAGAATGGCATTGTCAAGTAGAGCTTCCCCAAGAAAATGTTCTCCAGAAGTGATGAGGTGATTTCACTTCCTTTCCTTGTGGGCCTTACTGCTACAGTAGGAGAGCTGTATCCACCCACCTGCTCAACTCCAAAGGTGTTCAGTGTGATGTTTGTACTCATGAATGTCTGAGCACTGAGCTGCCAAACTACGCATCAGAAAGACAGGAAAAACAAAGGAGTGTCAGACAAAGAAACTTGGAAATTTGCTGTACTAATACCTTCAGTCCTGTATTTGCTATGGGAAGGTAGTGAAAATACCAATTATAAATTCAATTAGCTAGCCAAAACTATGGTAGCCCCACATAAGGCTTAACTCTTGCATGTTCTTCATCCTTCCTCTTTGTAAAATTCTTTCCTAAAAAGGAATTTAGTGATGTACTCTGAAAAGTAATAAATTCATGCTCTATTGAACCAAAGAAGAATGCATGCTAGTGCTTAATGTGCTTTCAAAAAATACCTTCTTTTAAACAAAGGAAACATATCTGGTGTGTCTCTGTTAATTGTTTCTCTTGATGGTATCAGTCAGCGCCTGGAGATTATAGCTCACAGTGTGGTCTGAAACCATCGTCTTAAGTATCTCTAGCCTAGATATACAGCAGTAACATGGATACGTTTCTGTAAAGAAGTTTCACATTCTTCACTGGTTGCTAATTTTGGTTGGGCTTCTGGTAGAGGACTGTCCAAATGAGATGTCCTGAAGTAGTCTAGGCTGAAGAAAGAGAGCCTAGAATTGCTGTTGCCGGAGTATTCATAATTAGTAGCCTAGGTTATCTCTAATCAGAATTATGTAAATTACATGGGATCAGTACTTCTTTTTCCTGAAGCTTACCAGCAATAGTTCAGTCATGACCCAATTGGGATCTCATCCACTTCATTGTGTCTTAAGAACTGAAGGTATTTAGAGATAAGGTCTAAATTAGTGACATCAAAATAATACTCCCTACTCCTTAATAGCTACATTTAAACCTGTTCAAGAGGGGGAGCAAGACTAGCACCCAACAGAGTCTTCCTGTGACACAACTTAGAGGGGGGAAAGCACTTAACCAAGGTTACCCTGAGGGATTTCTTGTGCCCTAGAGGCTGATCCATACAGAGTGACTTCATCTAGACTTTTTAGGGAAAACTGACATTTTTGCAACCTGTAATGGTGAGTGGATAAAAACTTTCTAAAAATATACCCCAGTAGTTCTTTATCCTTTCATATCATGATATATGAAAAAAACAATGTTGTAGGATTTCCTCCCTCCCACTTTCATTCAAGGAAAACATTACTGGCCAAAATGGTGAGTGTTGTTTGTGTCCTGTCCTCAGTCATGAATCCTGTCTGAATGGAAGCAAGAAAGTTAGCGGACTCCAGGCATTACTAGAGTTTCTTCACTATAGCTCTCTCAACTAACTATCCCTCCTCCCTCATACCCTGTCAA
The DNA here is from genome assembly GCF_001604755.1 of Lepidothrix coronata. Taxonomy (NCBI): domain Eukaryota; kingdom Metazoa; phylum Chordata; class Aves; order Passeriformes; family Pipridae; genus Lepidothrix; species Lepidothrix coronata. The sequence goes on along the minus strand of NW_016690323.1, from coordinate 1,699,037 downwards.
AAAAAGAGAAAGAAAAAGGTGCAAAGGTGGACTTAGCAATACTGCTAAGGTCAAAAGATGAGTGCTCAAACCACTGTTTCTTATGACTTCCTTATACTTGGAAGTCTAGAACAAAGGAGATAGTGCAACCTGGCACTGAGCTATTTTTTTTTTCAGAGCTAGTGAAAAACTGTCGCTCTTACTCTGCAGCAGAGTTGTTTCCTTACTAAAACAACCCCTAAAACCAAAACCAAAAGTGGAAAGCTATAGTGTATGGGATTGCTCAGGCCTATTGGTCTTGCCTCTTTTTAGAACATCAGTTCTTTTGAACTGCAATAAATAGAGAAAAAGAAAAATATTTTTCTTTAGATCTTTAATTATGAAAATATGCTATTTGGACTAGAAATATGTTTCTCTGAGTCTTATGTCTGCTTAGTCTGTTCTGCCTCTCAAAGGATCATAGGCAGTAATTTAAGTAATTTAAGTAATGTCAGTGTAGTAAGGGGTCACTGCAAAACCTGATAAGATAAATTGCTGTTTCATAAGAAAGTTCTGAAGGTTTCTGGTTAATTACTTCACCTGTAAAAGCTGCCATTGCAGAGAATGAGAACTAATAAAGGAGTAGGTTCAAGGTTTTATATTGAAAAATATTTCAGCATGACTTCGATTTTTTTATTTCCTTATGTTTCAGTAGTTGATTTTGCAGCATTTTCATATGAATGCTCTTCATTCTTCTAATCAGTTGTAACTAACTTCTTTCTTTCGGTCTTCCTTACCAAATAGAGCCACCATTCTTATGACTTTAAAAACTGATTTTTTTTTTCAGAGTTTGTTACTGGTTCTTCTGATTGTTATAAACAAGTGACTTTCCTCTATGTGCAGCCACTGTTGAAAAAGGTGTAAAAGACAACAGGATGGAAAAAAATGTTTGTTTCACACGACAGTGTAGTTTGATGCTGTCAGTGGAGACTTGCAATTGATTAAACAAGCAGGCAATCTTGTTTTGTCCCTAAATTCCAGTTTGGTGATGAGGGTACAAGATAGTGCTCTGTATTTTATCTATCTTTTCCTCTTTAAACTCTTACCCAGAGTTAATAGCTTATTCTTCTCATCTTGTCTGTTTGAAGTGCTCTTAAGAGTACCTAAATAGCCACAGAAATTTCCAAAGCACATGGACTTCAGGAAAGTGAATATAGTCTTTTCTAAAAGTACAGTAAGAGCATAGGGGGTCCAATCCTGCTCTAGAAAATGAAGAAGTTCAGCATAGAAGTGAGTTCCTAACTTAGTAGAAATTGAATATTCTTTGAACTAGGGAAACATATCTCTTCCCTTTTTAGGTCCTTGTTTGGGGTTTTTTTGTTTGATTTTTTTTTGTTTGGGTTTTTGTTTGTTCATTTGTTTGTTTTTTTAAAGCTTCAGTGACTCACTGGTGGTTTATTTCAGGGAAAAAACCGAAACCATCTCGTTCTGAGTCCCCTACTACAACTCCAAACATATCTGTGAAAAAGAAAAACAAAGATGGAAAGGGTAAGTCAAAGAGTTGTCACTGAAGTTTTAAAAAGAACATTGTTTCTGAGTGACCTGTAAAAAGAAGAAGTTCACCAGTTCTGTTGTGATGTAAACCCAAGTCTTATGTTCACAGATGGTTAACATATCTCATCATAAGGCAAGTAAAAGACAAGCATATGATCTTGGTGAAATACTCAGTTCCTAGGGAGAAAAATGTATTTGTCACTTCAGTTGCAAGGGTTCTTGGAAACTCTTCAACCCCCCACAGGGTCTGCTGTGTTTTCAGTGAAGTCTTGGGGAGTGCTTTGCATTGTATTAGTGTTTCTTGGGCTGTGGTTATTTTGACGGATGATCTTTGAAAACGTGTTCCATCTGTGTCTAATTCTGCATGAGGAGCTAATCAAGGCTGCCAGTCAACAGCAGGAAGTACCAAGCCCTGAATTTGGAGAAAAGTTATAACACAGCTTGAAGACTTCAGCAGAAAACTTGGGGGTTTGATACTTTAATTCCTCCCGTGTTTAAAAGGGAGAAATAAAAATAGATGCCACATAACTGATACAATAAATCATTTCCTCCAGACTGGACTGTTCAGTAATGCCTGTCAGTTTTGTCAACAGCTCTGTTGCTTTGCTGTTGGGTCCAACGCCTGCACCCGTGCCATGTCTGAATGGCAGCCTGATGCTGTGGACCCAGCGAGTTGTGCTGCACTCAGTGGGAGCTGGAAATGAGCGTCCCCCATGTCACGGCTGCCTGCCTGTATGCCTAGGGACTGATGGGCTTGCATGCATATGCAGTACTTGCCGGGACAGAAGCCCAGCCAACCTTGGAAAATGGTGTCATAACAATGTCAGACTCATGAAGTCAGAAAAAGTCTCTACACTGACAAATGAATATGTTGGGTTTTTTCTTTTTGAAGAGGCGTTTTCTGCAATAACAGGAACAAAATACTATTGGCAAGCAATAAATATTTAACATGTTAATGCCATTCATTTTAAGTACACCTTGTTGCCTTTTTTTTTTAATTACAACCTGATTTTTAAGTAAAAATGAAAGAAGAATATCAGAGGAACCTCCATATGGTGCTCAAATGAAATAATAGAAAATATGAAAGCAGCTAGCCATAAAAATTAAAAGGCAGAAGATTCTAATGTTTCTGTCGATGATGGCAAGGATACATCATAATTCACATTTGTCCATTGTTACAAAATTGCTAATTCTGAAGGAAATAAAAGGGAGTGTGTTGCCTGAAACCACTGCTTGCTATGAAGAGCATTTGTTTTGCATTTTGGGAAACATAGAATTCAAGTAAAAGACATACTAATATGACCAGCCGTGGCAGGGAAGAAGCTAGAAAATCACGAGAGCTGCCTGTGTATTCCCTAAGGGGAACTTGTATGCTAAAATAACAAGTTCTCCATATAATTATATTATACAATGCTTAGAGAAAACTGAGTTTTCTACCTATTTTATTCTGTTGTGACTCAGAGGAGGTTAAAAAAGCCTGTCGGTAAAGCAGACCTGGTTTTTTGCAGCCAGTCGTTTTCATAGTGATTTCAGTGGCTAAGCAGTGACGAATTTTCAGATTGCCTTGATGCAGCTGAGCATTTTTGGTCTAGACTACAACAAAAGCACCCTGGATTAGATCATAAATGGCTGGGAATGCTCTCACTCCTGTATGACAGTCTTAACCTTTACCTCCGGGGTGTCTGAAGGCAAACAGACTGTTTTATGTAAGCTGGGAGACATTTGCAAAGGCGTTGTTTTTTCTCTAGGAATGCTCACTTTTCAAGCTTCCACCTGCTGAAGGAGCTGCTAACATTTTTGTACTGCCAGTGCTGATGACTTTGATGAGCATTTACTAAATATAGCTTATAATACAGTACTATGGGAATTTAATTTTTTAGGAGAAAAAAAGATCAGACTGGTGGTTGTTAAAATGGAAAAAAATCTGCTGGGTTAAATTGAAGCTATCAAAAGTGATCCTGTCACCTTCTAATGTGCTGGGCATCATATTTTGTGGAATTTATGAAACTTGCACATGCTATCATTGCTGTGTTTTTGCACAGCTACTTCTGGGACGTGATATAAGAAATTTTTACTTACTTTCTCAGACTAACAACTAAAAAGCCTACGTGCAGCTTCAGATTCCCAAAAGAAAGTCAAACACCCAAAAGCCTTAAAAAAAGAAGGCAGAAAAAAGGATCTAATTGATTGTATGGGTTTAGACTCCTTAAATGTGGTTCAGAAAAAATATGCAAATTTTGTGCTTGTTTTAAGTATTCACAGTCTGTGATTTTAATACTGTTTCTTTATACGTGGTAAACACTGAATAGATGTGACGGATTTCCATATATAAGTGTTTGTGCCTGCTTGTTTGTAAAATTAAATTTGAGGTTGTCTACCAGCAAGTGCAAGTGCTCACTGGATTAAAAAAAATTACCTTTTTCTGTACTTTATCCTTGAAGATATACCTACCTCAGCACATACCACTGATTGCCCCATATAAATCTAATTCTTAAAAGTAAGGATTTTGTTTAGCCTTTTAAAGGATTATAACACTCACCTCAATTCAGCAAAGCATTTAAGCAACAGCCTAATTTCCAGCGTTTTTAGATCATAGACTTGAACATGTTCCTATTCAAGATAAAGCAGTAGTGACTGCTTCTGTAACCGGATTAGGCAGGAGGGAAATGGATACGTAGGTGACTAATGCTGTCTAATCTTGGTGGTTGGAATGGTGCAGCTGTAGGTTGACTGGTGCCTGACTGGTACAGAGAAAGTGTCTGGGGTGTTTGGTCATCCAGATTATAAGAACTCACAGGAATCTTTTCCTATCCTCTTCCATCACTATTTCCTAGTCTTGATTATGTATTACAATCTATTTGTAAAGATCCCAGCTTCTTACTTCTAAGATTATTTGCATCATTAATAAAATATGGTCAACTAATATTTTTTCTATTTTTTGTGTGTTTTGAAATACTTTCATTTTAGGTAATACAATTTATCTCTGGGAGTTCTTACTAGCACTGCTCCAGGACAAAGCTACGTGTCCTAAATATATCAAATGGACTCAAAGAGAGAAGGGCATTTTCAAACTGGTAGATTCCAAGGCTGTGTCCAGGTTGTGGGGAAAACACAAAAACAAACCTGACATGAATTATGAAACAATGGGTAGAGCTCTCAGGTATGTGCATTTTTAATAAAAGACTGTTTTTGTTGCCTTAGGGTTTGTGTGCATTTAATGCCTCGTCTAATTTGTATAGCAACATAGTATTCTATTAGTTTGGAAAATGAAGAAATTATTTCAGGAAAATAAAATTAGCTAACTAAAAGTAACCCTTACTAACCTCAACTCCAAGTCAGTCACCTTCACTTTCAGCACAGACATTTTTCAGTGCTGCTGCAAAAACTGCATCTTCAGAGTCAGACAAAGTAAAAGACTGAAGATTTCAAGTGGGGCAAGCCTTTTACATAAATTTGAATGTCTTTTCTAAAAAAAAAAAAAAAGCTAAATGCAGGTGTATTCATTAAATTGTTTCTACTTGTTGCACATGATCCCCTTTCCAGTGGAAGATAAAGTTTTAGAATTCAGATCTGATTTCACTTCTCTGAACTTGTGTGTACAGACAATTTTAAAACATAGAATTGTGTGCCACTGCCTATCAAGCCGGGGGTTTTCTCATACATAAGAGACTGCAAAATAAGCAGATGTCCACGAAGCTTCAGTCTTACCTGGATAATTGTCCAACTCAGCAGCTATGCATTTCTTTTAATTTCCCTTCACCTCTCACCTCAGTGTGCGTAATTTCAAATTGTCATATTAGTTTGTAAATATAACAGAAGTAGTGCCTTCCTGTCCTGTTCCCTTTGCTTTGCTGTAGCTGAAATGTCTGCCTGTGCTCACTGGTGAATAAGCATGAATTCAGGTAACTGAAAGAACTGTATGAGTCAAGAGGAGAATTGAAAGTTTCATGCACCTTTTTAAAGTGTGTGAGTTGATAGCAGAGCTGCCAAGTCGTGGAGTTCTTTTCTTTTTCTCCGCAGAGGTATTTAAGGTTGGAGGTAAAACGTGACATGAAATACCAGTAAATGAAAGTTGTTTGAGGAAAACAATATGCTATTAAATTGGCAACTTTTTTATAATGAAGAAACTAGACACTTAAAAGTTTGTTTACTTGTTAGTGCTGTGTTTATTTTCTGGGAGTTTTGTGGCTTTGTTTTGGTTTTGGCAAAAAACCTGTGTAACTTGATGTATGTATGCTTTAAACAGATACTATTACCAAAGAGGAATCTTGGCTAAAGTAGAAGGGCAGCGTCTAGTGTATCAATTTAAAGAAATGCCAAAAGATCTCATCTATATTGATGATGAGGATGCGAGCCCTAGCACTGAATCATCAGATTCAACTCTGCTCTCGACTGCGGTGGCCAACAGAAACCAATCAAGCAGAACTAGAGCATCTGCAAACGCAGGAACAAAGGGAGGATCAACCGCGATGCTAAAAACAGGAAACGCAAAGCCTGCTAAGCTGAAGGAGCATGTAGAAGTTGGACAGCAGCAGACACCTGGCTTGACTTCAGAAGTTTTGAGGACAATGCAATCTCCGCAGCCAGTACAATCCACTCAGCTTTTTCGGACAGTTCACGTAATGCAGCCGTTGCAGCCCCTCACAGAAGGACATGCAGCTGTAACCAGTAATGTTCCGGATGAATCGTTGAATTCCTCGGTTCAGAATATAAGGTAAGAAAATATACAGAACATAAATATTTGAATAATAATAAATTCACTGGCTAATGGCTAGATAGAGTAGATTGTTTTACTTCCAAGAAATGCTAGTCTTCCAGTTTAATTGACATGAAACAATGTCTTTGTGGTTGATCCTAGGAATTTAGAGTGACTACAGCATACTGTGACACGTACACACATAAACACTCTGCCTTTGGTGGGGGGAAGTGCATCCTTCCCATGGTATTAGACTTGATGCACATCCTTTCGAGAGTTAAAATACACAACTCCTTAAAATTGGCATTGTCAATTCTGTTCCACAGCAGAAACTGTGTTTTCATGTCTCTGCTTCTACACCAATTGTTTGGTGGCTTTGCTTTTGAATTATACATGGTGGGTCTGCATGATCCCTTCAGAAAGATTTTCCTTCTTGCTTTTTCATCTTAAGAATTTTTTGTCATCTCTTTAATCTTTTGTATTGTCCCCAGTTACAGCAAGGGAAAGTTCCATGTTATCTGCTCTAGCATTTTGCTGCTGTTACAAGAACAAGTTCTTTTGATTTTAGAAAACAATTAACAGAATAATTTCATGGGAGCTGTGTATCTGCAGACTGTTTTTGGAGACAGTCATGCTTCCAGGCTGAATTTGTAAGTCAACTGGCTAACACTACACAGTATCATGACTCTTTTGCATCTACCCCTTAGTAGCAGCATCCTAACTGAAGAGGCTTTAAAAAGTCACTTAAGCCTGATTTTACCCTAGCCTGAGGTGTCGCCCAATGGACAGGTGCATATGGAGCTTGTTCATCTCAGCCATACTGACTACAAAAGACCTAAAACAAACAAATGTTCTTGCAATCTAGGCTCCTCACAGGAATGTCAGAGTTGTATATAGTGATTGTGGACCTTAAAGCTGTTTCAGGAAAACTTCAGGATATGATTCAGGAGCTGCACATTCTCAATCAATTATCATAACTTTTTTTGATATTTGCTTTGTTAGTGGTTATAATTTTCTGCTGCAAAATGGCAGTAATGCTATTTCCTGCTCCCTTCCTCTGTTCTTTCCTTTGAAAATCACATCCAGAGCCACCAGTAGTTTTGGAGTGGTACTGACTCTCTGAGGTAAACCATGTGTTTTTGTCAGAGAAGTGGGTAATGACAGTAATGAGACCAAATAATTTCTTTGTTTCCGAAGAACAGGAGAAAGATTATATTTTATCAGAAGTTTATGTGAAAGATGATTATGAAGGATTTAACAAAAAAATTCCAGTTTTGAAATGAATTTAGAGAATTAATAAAAATCTGCATCAAGGTGATGTGTTGTATGTTTTTAAAGCTTAGGGATGAAGCTACTCAGTACAGTGCAGTCCAATGAGTTTGGGCTTGATGAAGGATTTACTTACTTGTAAAAATTGACAAGGGCAATATATAGTGAAAGGAAATAAGTACAGATATAATTGAGGCTATGCAGTACCACATAAGTCAGAAGAACAATAATATTAAACATTAACAGGGAGAAAGTTCAGGAATTTGCAGAGTTAAATAGGTCTAGGCTAGACCTACACTAGATTACGTATCACAAAAAATGTCAGTAGTATAGATGGTATAAGGAATGGTAACAACAAACAGAAGTAAGACTTAATGCAGGCTAGAAGTCCAGCCTAACATTTGGAAAGCTGTTCAGTGACATTATGACATCCAGTTATTGCATTACAGTATTTCACAATCGGACATTGGGTAATAAACTAAGGGGAAAAAGTAGTAGAGATGATATATGTGTGAGGTTCAAATTAAATAAAAGCCTTAAAGCCTTAGAGTTCTGTATTGCATTGGTTCACATCCATTGTTTGTAACTTAGAACATTATTCCATGAAGTCTTCAATTGCACTTTTCTTAGCCAAGATGATAAAGTGTCTTAAATGAAGGAGAAAAAAGGAACCATCTGACCTTTTCAGAATGGTATAGAAGTATTGCTGATTAAGAAAGATTATACTACAGCTTCTGAGCAGTTAGAATGAAAAAAATAACCACCAGGATGGGACAAGCTGCAAACCAAGGTGCTGATGAATCCTGTGCAATAGTCACTGCCCATTCCAGGCTCTCAAAATACAATTTATGACAGATAAATTTCTGCTAAACTTCAAAGTGCAAACTTAAAGTAGTTTGGTGATGTAGAATGACACACTGAACTTATTTTGGAGCATATGTTTTTTCTTGTTTTATAATAAGGCTAAAACAAAGGTTGGTTTGTTCAAACAGCTAAATCTCTAGTAGTTGAATGTGTTTGTGTACACATTCTGAATTGCTGCAGTGGGGCTTCCATAAGGGTTGAAATGGGTGGTCTACTTGATTTGAAAATGTACAGCAGGTATGAATGCCATGGTAGACTAAGAGTTGGCAGACCTTCTGATGTATGCACATGCTCTGTAGGATTGTGTTTGGAGTCACTTTACAGTAGGAAGAATGAGGACAAATAGCAACATTGGTTGCCAGTTGCTGTTCAGTGACTGGGGCATGTAAATAGTCAAGGTCATTTGGGCAAAACAGAAACTAGGGTCTGGTTATGATTCTCGAAAGTTTTTCTGATGCATACTGTTTAGTGGTTGGGCTCTGCTTCGAAGCATGAACATATTGAACCCATATAGTTTGTCTTATGCAATGTAGTTCTAAAGTTTTATTCGTGTGAATGTTCACTCCTCTGCTTGATGGAAGTAAATGGTCTTCCCTCTGCAGTAATTTGCTTCTGTTGTTTTAAGAAGAAAAAAAATAAGAGAGAAAATATTGAACATCTTTGAGGTCAAAACAATTGGTTTCTTAACACTTAACTGTAGCCTTCAGAGAGTAAGTTCTGAACCTACATCATCTCTGTTGAGGAACTTGGTAAAAGAATCACATTTGAAGACTGTTGTGAAGGGCTCATGTCAGCATCCCTGCCCTGCACTAGGCAACATTGTCTGGTACAGACTACTCCCAGAGCACCACTGGGAGAGTGTTGCAGCTGTTCCCCAGGGCCTCTTGGCGTTTCTCAAAGAAATGGGCATGCCAGTGAGAATCCACAGTTGGTTCTTTGCAGGAGACAGGCAGCAACTTCATTTATAGCTGCACAGAGCTTGTATCTTACTCTGAAGTGGAAAGGTCTTGGCTTTTGGATGGCTTTTAATGTGCTTTTTGTACAAGTTTTGGTGCTGTTGTATGAAGGGGAGACAAAGAGAAGTGTTACTTTCCAAGGATAAATGCCTCTTCAGCCCCAGTGCTTAAAGAGAAAGGCTGTGGTGATCTGTTAACTGAAGCTTAGGAGACAGGGCAGGAGCAGGGTCAGGTCAAGCAAACTGGATTTTGCTGACTGAGGAAAACATGTAGTATCCCCAGTGGGAATATTTGAAATTGTAAACGCACTGCTGTTCTGCAGATCTGACTGTTCTGGCTTGGTGTATGCAAGCACAGTTACCGTAGTCTCCAGTTGTGTAACTGGGAGCCAAGTTTGGCACCAAATGTTTGCAATGATAAGACAAAAATAAAAATGTCACTCTGGATGAGCATTTTATTGCTAACTTTTTCCAATGAGACACCGTTTACAAGGAAGAAGAAGTTTCTTTGAATTTAGTGCTTGTAGAATTCTTCTGTTTAAATCAGAATAACTTACACAGGTTAACCAGAACATCTGGTTTATTTGAGTAATTGTACTTCAGCTTGGAATTAGGAGGCACTGGCCTGGGATTCAGCTCCATGACCGTTGGATCATTCTGAGTGTAAAGAGCATCCTTTCTGTTGCTCCAGAAAGTGTACCTCTCCTGTAAGGCTAGGGACTTACCTTGTGTAGGACATCATACAGGGCTGTAAGGTGCCTGTGTTTGGGCAATTAAATTTCTCCCTTAAATGATGAGGGCTGGAGATAAAAAGATTCTTGAAAATGCATTTTCATTTGCCTTTAATCTAGAGTAGTAGTGATTTAAGATGTAGTGAAAAGAGGTTCTCACATTACTTACGGTTCAGAGAAGATTATATAGTGAGTAATTTTAAATTATGTCTCTGTCTCTTTTATTGACTGTATGGGACATAGCTGAATCATCTAGCTGGCAGCTCTGTGTACCAAGAAACTTGGAATTAGCTGACTGCTGACAGACCTTTTACAATGCTTTAGCAGGCTTCAGGTATGAAACACAATGTTTCTATCAATATTCAATTCTGAGTCCGAATTCTGGTCTTCTAACATGTTCTGTCCAAGCTACCACAATGACAACTCAACTTCTGGCTAATTTAGAAGGCTATCCTTTGATCGGCCACCATCAGTGCCCGTGCTTTGCTTTGCTTCTGTTTGCAGTTAGACAGTAGTCTCCTATCAGTGCTCCAAAGGCAGGCCTGCAGTAGAAGCTCTCCAGCACACTGACTAGTAGATACCGTTGGATCTGACTCACTGCTGCCATAGCCTTCCCCAAAGGAAGGCAAACAGGTGACTGTTACAAAGAGCTGATCTCTGTAATCTCTTAAGTGAAGGCTTGACTGCAATGTAGATTTCAGGATGGTGAGAAAAATGTCCTTCCTGAGGGAGATGTTGGTCAGGAATAGACTGATGTGATCTCAGTGGGCTTCTACAAGAAACTCTCTTTATCTTACAACAAGGTTTGTCTGTCAGAACACATTTGTAATAGGGATGACTTCTATCACAGCTATCTATCTTCTGTCAAGACTTTGGTTATAACCAAACATTTCGATGTGATTTTCCTGCAGCTGAGAAGAACTTTTCTTAAATGCAGTTCTGATTTAGTTTCTGTGGTAGGCAAGAAGGCAACTGCTTATGACAGGAAGGACTTCAAAATCCTCTAGTCAGACTAATTTTGTTTCTGCACAATAAGAAGCTATCCGTAGGAGCTCTCTTTCCATGTCTTTCCACTGTTGAAAGAGGTAGGGGCTCTGCAGATTTCTGTTAGTAGCAAAGTTCCTGAGTTTTAATTCAGGTGACTGTGCAGTTTTGAAAAATTCTAGTAAGAAGAATGTAAAACTCCGTGGGTCAGTAAAAAGGACAGCTTTAAGAGCTGAGTCCTCTGTCCTCATGACGTTAAGAAATGATGTTGTTCAGGCAAAGCATTAGACAAGAATGTGCACCGCCACCACTTCAGAGGAGGCTGTGTTAAGACTGGGCAGGAGGGCATCAGCATCAAGCACGTTTCTACCTCTCATGGACATCACCTGCTGGACTGCTTGGCAGCACCTGTCCGTGTGGCTTGTGCTGTAGAACAGCCGGTGGCTATGAGAAAATACACTGGGGTGAAGTATTGATAAGATTGCTGATGACTGAGGATCATGTCCATGAGTGCAGCTGTGGAGCAGTTTGCAGCAACAGTACAGCTCCTGAGTAGCATTTGGTTGATGCTCTCTGTATAGTACTCAGAGGAGATCACCTCTCAACTTAGGCATCCAAAGTGATTTTAACAAGCTCGTCCCACCTCTTCACCTCCTTTACTCTTCCTGGCTTGACTGAATGAGTTCTGGCAACCAGTTAATTGAACAAATGGGCTAAGTCTCTGGAAATTAGCCTATTTACCTCCAGGCCGTCATTTCCCCTGTAGCTGTAGGTTGAACAATGTGTATGTTGGAGAGGGAATTCTGTGGTACATCTCTCTATGTTTCTTAATATTGTATTGTTTCATTTTCTTACTGTACTGTGAAATACTTTGTTTACCTTGGCTTGTAGCTTCAATTTGTTTTATATCTTCCTTGGCTTGTAGCTTCAGTATTTATTGGTATAGTTTCCATTTCATAATTTTCACGTAAATTACCACGAATAAACTTGTTTTTCTTGCCTGTCACTTACTGTTTGCTTTATCACTAGTTACCTCTTGATGAGCTAATAAGATATTGCACAATTCTAGGCCATTAACAGTAACAAATGGACCAAGAAATAGACCATAATTTTCTGCCAAGCTAAAATGACTTCTGAATTTTTGTCATTCTTTTCTCAGTTGTAACCAGATTGTTTTATGGCAGCATTTCCTTTTCATCACTGTTGCTCAATGTTCTTGTTCTTTTTGAAACCTCAGCAGGAACTTTTAAAATAATTGACCAAAAGATTTGTACCTTAGAGCAGAAGTGGTGTTAGCAAAATATCAATGAAATTCGAAAGTGTAGCAAAATATACAGTTCAAAGCACCTAAAATAAAGTAACCCAGTGTTAACAAATCACCTTAATTAGTGTGTACATTTTTTTTTTAAATGGAGAAAATGATTAAGCTGTATTTTTTTTCAGCGATATTCAAGGCAAACAGTTTGAGCAGGTAGATTTTTAGTTAGTAAACAGATACAGCTGTCTGTAGTTTTAACAATTAAGGAAAATGTCTTGCTTGGCCACCAGTAATGTAAATAAATATTTATGCTGTGCTTGTGCAGACGCCTGCTGCATGCATTCACTTTAGCAGGTTCATACTATATGTGTATACATATATCTGTATGTACAGGTTTATATACTTGTGTATCATATATCTATATCTTGACTGATGGAAAAGACAAAGCATCTAGATTAAACTATTAATCACAGTATGGTGTACAGGTATGGGACTGGCTTTCAAGAGAAATAAAATGGCTTAGCATCGATATGCAGATACTAATTACAGTATGCTAAGACAAATGGCCTGATTTCCCAGAGCTTTTACTCCTAGTGCTTTAGAGATACTTTCTGCATTGATTAGATCCAGTTCACACTTTTCAAGGTTGTCCTTTACAGCCATTTAGCAGTTAGAAGCTTTTATTTTTTACAAAACAACTAGAGAACAAGAAAGTAGCTTCAAAGTAATCCTTGGATGGCATACCAGCACAAGCTATCAGCTTCAGGTGCTACTTTCAAAACTGCAGCTATTGAGTTGATCTTAATCCTTCAAGCTCAGGTAAGTTTCTTTATGGATTAAAGAGCTGACTCAGTATCTACTCTGAAACTTTTAAAGCTTTTCTGATGACAAGTGTCAGCTGTCTTTCCTTCATAGCTGTTCCACTGGCATTTGTTGGTCTCTGTAGACTTTCCTGGGTTGAGCTGTATGTATGTGACACTTTGGTTTTACTGCAAGTTTGTTTAACTGTAGGTAAAAAAAGCTAGTGGATGCCCTCATCCTATTACTATTTCTGACTTTTCTGTGAAGGTCCCAGGAAAATTGCGGGGGCAAGAAAAAAAAAAGAGAGTTAGCACTAATAACCTTTCTCACACCTGATGTGAGCCTTGGTACTGTCATTCTGAGCCTTGCACTTTAAGCTCCGTGTTGGTATTTGCGGTGCAGCACCAAGTTCTCCAGAAGTTTGAAAGAAAGAAGCAATCACTCTAGCTGGTGCTTCACCTCCAGCCTCATTTCTATGAGCTTCTTCCTTGGGCAGTCTCTAGTTTAGTGAAAAAGGAGCTCAAGATGACTCAGGTGTCAGTTACATCAAATTTTGAGTCCCGATTATGATGGCCTTTGTGATGAGACCTGTGTGGGAGCCTTGTTGGCAAGGATTTGGATTTGTTTTGCTATTGCAGCATTGCTGGGTACTGCAACCTTCTTTCTTGGGAAGAAGAGAAAGCTACAGATGGAAGTTTTGTTCCTTGTGTTAGCAAGCTGTGTGGGAGCTGGGGGAAAATATTGCATGCAGCAGGGACTGGCAGCTGGAGGCTGCTCAGAGAGTACCCATGTGCTCTGAGCCTAATACCAGCAGGGTTACTGGGGCTACTCTTGCTGGAGCAATCTTTGGAGCTCAGCTAGAGGCCTTTCCCAGAGGACTGAGCTGAGTAGGACCTGGCAAATCATCTACATATATTCCTTCACTTGCTTCTGCTGCTGCACTAAGAAAATGGGAATGCAGCTCCCTGTGTGGTTGGACTATGGCCAGCAGCAGCATCTGCATCCACATTGCCCTGTAGCTTCAGCTCCACATAAGTCCTGCTTTGGTAAGCTTTTTGTTGAAACTGGGATAGCCAGAGTGTAGTTTTAAATTGACATTTTGAATATGCTGAGTCAGAGTTGATTGGTCCATGGCTAAATGCTGGCAAGTAGGATTTCACAGAGCTGTGAAAAATAGATGCTACACGGATAGAAGGACTACAGAAAGCAGGATGTTCCATGGTAGATGTATGGTAGGCAATCCTTAGAGCATATCTGATGTCCAGTGTTCAGAAGAAAGAGCAGGCAGAGCTGTGCGTGGACTTCAAAGTAGAAATGTTGACAGTAAATTGCTTTGCATCTAAAGTGATTTCAGCAGGGGTAGAAATAAGGTAGGAGGAGGAGATAGTTATTTTTGTTTATCTTTGAGAAAATACAAGGGAGAGCTTAAAACTAAAAAAGGAGGAGGAGGGCAGGCAGGAGAAAACACTAAAAAGAACCAGGAAGGTTGGACAGAACTTTGCATGACAAGCAGAAGGAAAGAAAGACTGTCAGAGACAGCATGGCACAGTGGGCTGGAGCAAGCTGTAGGAGAATGTCAAAGCAGTTATCCTTCCCTTCTCTTTCCCTCTCCAGTAACTATTTATGTTATGGTTTGGATTTTTTGTTTTGGTTTTATTTGCTTGACCTGGAGTGTGTTGCAAAGTTTAAGTCACTGTTGTCCACTGCAGTAGCTGTGTACTCCAGCAGTACAGCTGTTAACCTTCTAATGTTGCCCTTGCAGCTGTATATCTGTTGAAAGTAATGTGGCACCCAAGTCTTTGAGCCTGAAACTGATGGAATTACTCCTAATTTAAAGTGATGTTTTTGGGAGCAGGTTCTGTTCAGTTGTTTTACCAGAAGTCATGTATGAGCCTGGCAGACAGAGAACTGTGTGTCCTGGGAGTCTGAGAAGGTCTTGACCAGATTTACTGCTGCAATGTGAATTCTTTTGCATATAGGTAGATGTATATATGGATGTCAGGAGAATCAAGGCCTGACTTATGAATTATTTAGGCTCGTGATTTGTGAATTATTTAAGGTAACTTGTGAAACTGATGGCAGATGTGTAGTGGGTCATGCTTGTGATGTTGGTTGATGCTTGAGATGGGGAGTCTTAGATGTGATTCCCAGTTTTTTTGATGACCTACTCAATGTCTCAAAGGCAGGCTGTTCAGTTTGGTGATGGCAGTATTGTTCATGCACGTTACCTTTACTTTCAGAACATCTTGCTGAATTCAGGGGTCAGGTCCAGTTCTTTTTTATTAGGAGAGATACTGCTACTTCTTTCGGAAATGTTGGGTAAATAAATGTTTATGATGCCAAATGATTTTTCTATAGTAAGTATTTTTTTTAAAATTCAGCGTGGAAGTGTTTTGACCCTATAATCTTTTCTAATCTTAACAGGACTTTACAGACTCCAGCCCAGGTTCCAGTGGTTGTTTCTCCTGGAAATCAGCAGCTGCATACTGTAACACTCCAGACAGTGCCTCTTACTACAGTTATAGCCAGCACAGATCCAGCCTCAGTAACAGCAGCCCAAAAATTTATTTTACAAGCCATTCCGACTTCCCAAGCCATGACGGTTCTTAAAGAAAACGTCATGGTACAGTCTCAGAAGCCAGTCTCGCCTCCTTCCTCAATTGTGCTGAGCCCAGCACAAGTTCAGCAGGTGCTCACCAGCAGTGTGCAGACAATTTGCAATGGAACAGTCAACATGGCTTCATCTCCATCCTTCAGTGCCACTACCCCCGTGGTGACATTTTCGCCCAGCAGCTCCCAGGTGATGTCTCATCCGTCGGGCACGGTGATCACTTCGGTTATTAAAGCACCAGAAACCAAACAGGTTGGCGTAAAAGAAGCAGTGAAGGAAGGGGGTGACAAATCAGACGATACTGAGCAGTCGGAGCAGAGTTTCCAGCAGCAGCCATTTGTGATGGTAGTGTCCAGTTCAAATGGTATCCCATCTAACATGCAAGTGAAGCAAGAAAATGAGCCATTGGAACCCAATTTGTATTAATAATTAAATAATTAAAAAAAAGACCCTGTGGATGATTATTTTCATAAATGTGATGGGACCTTTCATTTATGTATATATGATTTGATTTTGAAGCAAGATGTTGCAAAGCTACTTAATTTCTGCAGTTAATTGTTAGAATTCATGCTTTAGGATGGATTTTGATTTTCTGTTAATTGCTAAGTGTTATCATATCAATAAAATTATATATTACTCATTTTTCAAAATACAGGCATGAAGGAACATGCTTTTTATGCTATGAAGACTTTCTCCTGAGGTTGTTGGCCAAAGTTTCAAACTTCTTATTTTACGTTTTCAGTCTCTTGCTGATTTACGTTGTTATTGTAACCTTTTCTGTTTAATCTGTATGTGTATCACTTAACTTTTGAAGCAGCAGTTACTTTTAGTGAGACAGTTTCATTCCATGCGTTTGAATTTTTATGATTGAGTATTTGTTTCATACCAGTGAATTACATCAGTTTTAGAATTTGATAACCAGGTATCCTCTTGCATTTTTGCAGCACAAGCTCTTGTGTGTGCAAAATAGAATATACACTCCTATTGAGAGTACACAAAACATATATTCCAGTAATGGACATTGCTATGTCTATATTTTATATGAAAACATTGGATATATTTAATTACAGAAGCTAATGGCATCACTACAGGTGCAAATATTTCATACCATTTTATGACTATGAAGCTTAACAATCTTGCTTTCTACTTCAGATTATTTTGTAAGGGGGGAGGGAAATGAAATATATACAATTTATGCAGGTTTTTGGAAATTAATACTGCAAAGAATTCTTTTTTTTTTGATTGTAAATACTGTACATTCAATGTCGCAGGGAAGTTTTTTCAGCTAATTTGTTTCCATACAAATTTTTGATAGATGCAAATAAGATCATTGTGTTTAGAGGTCTAATGTTATATGTATTCATATTACAGAGTGAATTTGTATTTAAGGACAAATTTTTAAATGATGGAGCCCACTGAACCTTGGGTCCTTGTCTTTTGTATTTTTAATTGGTTTATTATGAAAATAAATCAAATGAAAAAAACATTTTTCTGTATTTACTCTGAAATGCTTTTATATTATTGTAATGTTTTGACAATCATAAACAACAAAAATACAGTGAGAAACAGGACAAGGTGATTAGTCGGCGTGGGTCTGTGGTGGGACATGAGCAATTAATGAATCGCTTCTAAACAGACTTGAACACAACCAGCGTATTGTGGGTATCCTTTGAAATAGCAGTAGTGTATGTTCTTGTAGCTCAGCTGAAGGTTGAGCTTAATTCAAGAACTGGACTTAAACTTCTCCTTTTCCATCAACTCCCACTACATTAAAGACAAACAACGCAAAATTTTGAACATAATTCTCGGGTGCCATTCATTGCAAAGGTGTTTGTAGCTTGTGCCACACAAATGGTAGCTCAAACTGCGAGGGCTTCAAAACCTCGCATGTTGCAGTGTTTAGCGGAAGGTGGATTAAAAATAAACATACCTGGTATGATTCTATCAGTATAAAATTAAAGGA
The DNA here is from genome assembly GCF_001604755.1 of Lepidothrix coronata. Lineage (NCBI taxonomy): Eukaryota > Metazoa > Chordata > Aves > Passeriformes > Pipridae > Lepidothrix > Lepidothrix coronata. Next base: position 1,681,393 of record NW_016690323.1, on the reverse strand, counting down.
AATATGACTTTCTATGATTGAATTCATGTGGAAGTTTTATTGACGGGTTGATAATGTTAATTATAACTTCAAGCATATGATTACTAGAAAAACTAATAGCAGAAACGTAGTAGAGGTAGTTTGGTCTAGTTGCACAGAAGTAACTCTACAAACAATTGAACAACTCTCTGCCACAGCTGCCCTGTTAATTCAGTATTTATTCCTTCTGACTCCCATGCAGTCAGGCTTCCACCTGCAAACGCAACATGCTTCACCCCAATTCCAGGAAGGCTGGCCATACCCAAACCAGTGGTTGCTTATCTGGCAGCGCTCCCTGCAGCTGGGGAGTGCTGGCAATATTGCTAGGAATGTGGACAAGTGTAGAAGCATATCTGATAACAGTTCTCATCCTGAGGGCTATGTCAGATTGACAAAAGCACTGGAGAGGGAGGCTAGTTTGTTTAATGAAAGTATAAAATGGGGAGTTTTTCCTATACTACAAGTAATTAATAATTCTAGGAAACCTGAAGTGATAATGCTTGACTAACATCAGTGTTTTTAGATGTGGGGAAGTTGTTCTGGTTATTTACTGGAAATATGAAACAAAAAAAAAAATCGCACCATAAGGTTACAGCTTCAGCAACAAAACTTCATGCCATAGATACAACTATTACATGGGGAAAATTATTTGTCAGCTTAGTTTAAGTCAGTTGGAGAAGTGGAGAAAATAAAATCTCCAGTAGCAGTAATGTGTCTCTAGCAGCAGACTGTTGTATAACAGTGAATGGAAATCACTCTGTTCCCACATGCCTTAGGCTCTGATGTACCAGCCAGGTCGATCTGTACTTCAGACTCTCTTTGGTATGGTAAAGGAAGGGAGAAGCTGGAGTAAATCATAAAACAAGGCCCCACATTGGGAATTTGAGCCACCCCTCCCTTATCACAGCTGCCTTTGTGGCAGCAGCCAAACAAAACACGCCAGTGCAAACCCCAGCCGCTTCTGAGTCAGAAATTAATAAAATTGAGGCCGCAGTTCTTCCCCGCACACGTGTGAGGCTGCAGAGGAGAAAAAGGCACTTTTTTATCTCTGAGGCATTTCACAGAAGGGAGCTGGGGGAGAAGGAGGATGGAGGCCTCAGGCTGCTTTTGGGAAGCCCTGTCCACCATCCAGACACACTCCTATTGTCCTGAAGGTGGGCTGGATACCCAGTGTGCAGCATCAGCTCACACTCTGAGGCAAGGTATTTCTGGTTTTTATTCTGGTTTATGCAAAGCAGGGAGGTAGATGGTAACCCACAAGAAGCTGGCTCTCTGCTTATCAAAACTTCATACTAATTACAAATTTTAACAAACAAAGGTATCAGCATTCATTGGTTACAGATTATGCAACTTTTTCATTAATTAGTACTCTTAACTTCTGTTGCTAGTTGTATTTAAGCTGTGCCAGGAGAGGTTTAGGTTGGACATCAGGAAGAGTTTCTTTGCAGAAAGGGTGATTAGATATTGGAATAGGCTGCCAGGGGAGGTGATGGAGTCGCCATCCCTGGAGGTGTTTAAGGAAAGACTGGATGTGGCATTCAGTGCCATGGTCTAGTTGACATTCTGATCTCAGAGGTCTTTTCCCACCTACTTGATTCTGTGATCTCTTGCTTCTCATGCTAATCAGTCCACAGGCACAGTTCTTCCCCCCATTTGAGTCTGGGATCCGTTTCAAGCAGGTGCTCAATGGGTCAGTGGTTGTGATCTCCCACTGCCGGAATGGCCTTTCCCCCAGTTACTGCCCAGCCCTGCTGACTGGACTCCTGGGGGCTCTTGTCCAGACAGTCCATTCCCCTTGAAATTGTCTTCGCTTTTCCTTTAAAACAAAAGATTAGACAAGCATATTATGCTCACAATGCAACTGCTTAATCATAACTGGACCAGCTACAATTAACAACTAAAAAAAAATAAATTGCAAGATTTGTCTTGAGGGGCTCAGCATAAAAGAGGAGGGGCAGACATTGATCTCTGTGGTGACCAGTGACAGAACCGAGGGAATGGCCTGAAGCTGTGTCAGGGGATGTTTAGGTTGGATATTAGAAAAAGGTTCTTCACGCAGAGGGTGACTGGGTGCTGGAACAGCCTCCCCAGGGAAGTGGTCACAGCACCAAGCCTGACAAGAGTTCAAGAAGCGTTTGGATGATACTCTCAGGCACATGGTGTGACTCATGGGGATGGTCCTGTGCAGGGCCAGGAGTTGGGTTCGATGATCCTTGCGGGTCCTTTCCCACGCAGCATGTTCTGCGACCCCGTGATCGCTCCCGCAAGGAAGGAGCCGCCGAGCGCCGGCAGGGCAGGAAGGGGCGGGCGGCAAGGGCTGTGGGAGAGGCCTCTCCTCCCGGCGCTCCCGTCGCTCCGTGTCCGGGCGGGGGCGGTGCTCCGGGCGGGGCTGCGGGGCCGCTTCCTCCTCCCGTCCCGGCAGCCCCCGCGCGGCGCGGCCTTGGCGGTTCTGTGCGACGAGGGCGCCGCGGCGGCTCCAGAAGTTTCCCGGGGGCGGCAATGGAGGAGGAGGAGGCGGGAGCGGGGTCGGGAGCGGCCCCTCGGCGGTGAGCGCTCACCCCGCCCCACCCGGCCTCCCCCGCGGCCCCGCCGAGCCCGCTCACGGCGTTGTGTTTCCTTGGCAGGTTCTCGGACCGGGACGTCGACCGGGACCCGGGGGCGGCGGCGCAGGTGAGGGCCGGGCCGGGCCGGGCCGGGCCGGGCCGGGCCGGGGGGGCTCCCTGAGAGCCTGGCTCAGGGGAGATCTGGCTGCGGGGGTGCCCAGCGCCGTCCTGTCACGGTACCTCTGTGGCAGAGAAGGAGGCGGGGGGGAAAGCAAGACAAACCAACTTTCTCTTTCGTGTAGGTAGGTGGTAGCTCACATAACTACATCAATTGTGATTTGTGGTTTAAAAAGCCCCAAGCTTTTTGGAGAAATGTATTCTGTCTTAGTTTTTATTGTGCCCTGGTCTATTTTAAAATTTCCCTACGTTTAGCGGGGACCAGGACTGATTTTCATTTCATCTCGGCATAAAAAAATAATTTTTTTACTGTGAGAACGATCACTCACCAGAACAGCCTCCCAACGAACGTGATGGAGTCCACATCACTGGAGGTTTTCGACACACCAATGGACAGGCTGCTGGATATCCTTCTCTAGGCTGCCTTTCCCCTGAAGGGTTAGATGAGATGGTCCTTTGAGATCCCTTACAAGCTGACCTGTTCTATGATTTTGCCTGTTAACATGTTTTAATGTGCTTTCTAGGGTTATTTTTACTTAAAGCAGATGGTTAATGGGAAGACAGAACTGGAGGGTGGACAAATATGTCTATTTAAGTGCTTGGAAGGGGAGAGGATGTAAATGGTTAGTTTTGCTTGAATAGAGTAGGTAATAGGACTCTAAGATGATACTGAATTATCTTTCCACAAAGAAAATGGTATGCTAAACTTTTCAGTTCTTTGGAGTTTATCCTGTAACTTCTAAAAGTTTTTCAAAAGATAAATTACATCTAAAAAACTGGGCTTGAAATCACCAAATATATATGGAAAATAAAACTAATTCAAGACCTAAAAAAAAAAAAAAAAAGTTTTATATGGTGTGGTGAAAAACACCCACCAAAACAAGCAAATCAAAAATCCCTGACACCAAAAGGTCATCAGAAGTATTAAAGAATATTGACAGAATATGCATTTGTATTGTTTCCTGTATTAACATAGTTGTTTTGCTTTTCAGTTCTTTGTACATTCAGTGCTTCAGAACATTATGTAACACATTGTGTAGGCATTATTTAATATCTGTCAGTGTCTTCTAAAATTTTTATACCAGTGTCTTCTAAAATTCCAGTGCCTTTTTTAAAACTCCTGAATTGAGTAGGCAGGTGGTGCTTGGTAGTCTCTGAGATGGTTAAGCCCATAGTTCAGTGTAGCATTTTGCTGACTTACAAGCTTGGATCTACAGGTGGTATGCCATGCTTGCATGGTCTTAGGTGAGGTCTTCTAATTCATGTCCTTAATATTTCTAATCTGGGAGACGATTCTGTATAAGTGCTGCTGTGTAATGCTTCCCTACCTTGCTAGACTTGTGTCCAGTTGGCCTGCACTGTCTCTAGGATTTTTGATTCCTTTAGTTCCTGGAGAGCATCCCTTGGTTTTCTGCACCTGGATCTGATGCAAGTGGAGGATCATCATCCTTTTTTAAATACTGTCTGAATGATAAAGCTTTGAACTCATCAATGACTTTTTTTTCATTGTAAGTTGAAAAAGTAGATTGCTGTGTGGAGTCAGAAAGAATCTTTTAATTCACATAAACTCTTTATCATTTAGCATGAAGGGACTTGAAAGTTCCCAATGTGTTTAGAAATAGGTTTGCAATTTGGTGACATAGTAAGGGGCCTTTAGAGTCAGAATATGCAGAAAACACATACTTGAGTGTGAGGACAAAGTCTGAGCTTGTTGCTGATGTCCATAATCTGGACTTTCTGGTGCTAGTCAAGTATTATTTGGCTTCTCAAATAGGTTATAGGAGTTAGTTATTCTGTGCATGTGTCTGAGTGAGATGAGGTGACTTACTGATAAAAAGCCAACGAAGAGACTAGTTTCACACTGTTGGCTTTGGTTTGCTTTGCTTTTCTGTGTCTAGTTCAGTAGGAGAATCCATTCATGTGTTGCTGGCTCTAATCAATGCTTCTGTCATCAACAAAAACCACAGGGAATAATGTTTGGAGGGAGAGGTGATCTGTCATAGAAGCTACTCTGCCTGTGAATGTGCCTGCAATGTTCAGTGTCAGACTCAGACCCTGCTTGGTTTTGAGTGTCAAAAGTGCTTCACCTCTCAGCATAATATGAACTAATTTTAATATGTGAGTTTCCTCATGTCCCTCCCATGTGAAATAGCTATAGCCATGAGTATTTCTGTAATGACAACTGCTGTTGAATGACTTTAAATCTTAGGAGGGCATCAGTTACAATTGTCTTCTGCCTGCCACTTTCTTCAGAGACCCCCTCCGCCCCAAGGATTTAGATTTATGTGCTGCATCTATATATAGGTTTGTGTATCTTAACACTGGTAAGAACTCATGCTAGGGCTAAAAGAAGCTGTTCTGGCTACTTAGCTCCTAGTTGGCATGAACGGTTTATGTGACATCTGTTAAACAGAAAAAAGTACTGATCTAAGAACTAGAACTAAGGCAAGTCGTCCTTCTCTTCTTTTTTCTCTGGCTTGGTGGGACAGAGTTTTGGCAGCTGTGCTGTATGAATATTTATGGAGGTTTAAATCTTGTATCTTAGCTACATTCATGCTTGCTAGATTCCAAGTAGAAGTCTGAGTAGAAGTCAACTTAGCAAACAAAGTAACTGTACTGTAGCAATGTACTGTAGTGGCTTTGGAAGACTTACTGTCTTCTAGCAAAGAGGAAGAACTTCTCTGAGCAATAAGGAGAGAATTGGAGGTGGTCTTTCCAGGTGTGTGCTGTCACTGTGATGTTACTCTATGTGCAAAAGTCATGAACTTTTCTCATAGAGAACAAAGTATAATTGTTTCAATTCATGTATCCAGTGATTTCTCCTAGCAAGGGACTACTTTATGCTTATTTCCCTTGTGCAACAATATATCCTCTGAGGCCTGTGCTCCCCCAGTCTTTTGTTCTCCTGCTTTTATGCTCAGCGTTTGAAACAATCTCTTATGCTCAATAATATGTTATGTGGTATTTCATTGTTACAGTGCTTTGAGCGTGTTATCCCCGCACAAGTGTTTTGACATAGTGTATTGACTTCCAAATTCCTAATACTGCACTGCTCTCTCAAATCCAGCGGACCTGCTGAGAATTGTAGGAAGGTCTTTGGAATACAAAGGGTCATCTCTGTGTGAGATTTCACGTTTAAAGCATTTGAAAGTCCTGTTTCCTTCTCAATAAGAAACAGGCTGCTTGAATTTGATATAATTGGCAGGTTGCTTGTACTTCAAGCTCTGATGTTTAAGCTTTGTGGCTGAGAACTAAGCAACAGGTAAACAAATGCCAGTTAGGATGTTATCATCTGAAATGTCTTGTAGTTGACAGAGTTTGGTGTTGTTTTTATGGGGACTTCTGAGGTACCACTTAATTTTTTATTGCCATGTGTGTTTACAGGAACTGACAACAGCTTTGGAAAAGAATCCAGATGATGCTGAATGTTACTGTCAACGAGCTTATGCTCATATTCTTCTACAGAAATATGCTGGTAACATCTTCAGACAACACTAAGAATCCTCTTACCAAGTGTATTATAACACATTCTTTACAGAAGATGTCTTCAATCTGAAGCCAAATACAGTAATGAAAGAAAGTGTTATCTGTAACTTAATATGATGCTTTTACAGTACATAATTTTGTAGTTTTCTTTGATTTGTTTCAGCAAAACTTTCAATTAATTGGGTACTCCAGGGTCCCAGCTTTCTGTTTGATTTCAGCCTACTATTATCTTGGCAGCTTTTTTTAAGTAGACTTTTTAGGCAGTTTTCAAGATTTGTGTTCTAAGTGTCTTCCATCGTTATGTTCTTGGTAGAGAATGAATCCTGTCATGGTAGGAAAGTGATAAGTGAATAATACCTCGTAAAAAGATTAGCTGAATAAGATTTGCTTTGTTTTTTCTTTCCAGTAAAAACCAAACAAACAGATTCACAGTCTGGATCTAAGTAGAGGATTTCACTAAATGAAAGTCATGCTACGTCTTACATAAGAGCTCTGCAACTGCATGAAGGGTTCATCCATAGCAGTTGTGACTAGATTTAATTCAAATGGTGTGATTTGTGTACAATCCAAGAAAGCTAACATAGTACAACCTGAAAAAAATTCACTGCTAAAAGACTGACAATTTGCTGCTTTTTATAACATTATTATTATATTTCTCAACATTAAACTGACTTTCAACAGATGCAGTTGCAGATGCAAAGAAGAGCCTAGAACTCAACCCAAATAATGCTGTAGCGTTCCTTAGAAAAGGGTATGTATAATTTTTTGTACTTTGTGAATATTGTGATAATCTGTAGGTCAATACTACTGTTTGGATTATGGTTCTGTACAAGCTTTTTGCAACACTGTGAATGAATAAATTTACTGCCCTACCGCTTGCAGCCCATCTGTAATAAAGCAGTGGTTATGCAAAGCCATTTAGTTTGAGGTGGCTATCTGAACACCCTCACCATTTCAAAACCACACCTGATTTAAATTCTTACATGTGTCATTTTAACCAGTACAGCACGCCATATATAGAACGTGTATTAGACTGAAAAGTAATTACCGTTTTCTTATGTTTTTCTTTATTCTTGTCAGGTTAGGTGAATATCATATGAAAAACTATGCATCTGCTTTAGAGTCTTTCAGAGAGGGACAGAGGTTGGACAGTAAGTATTAAAATTTTTTGTGTGTCCAGTACTCCTTTGCTTATGAGAAAAAAATGGGTAATGTATTAGATTAAAGTGAAGAGTAAGGATTTTCTTTTTTAAAGGCTAATGAATTAGATGCCTGACTTTAGATATCTGACCTTTGGGAACATTTATGCTGTCACTGCATTAAAGTGTTAAACTGTTTAAAGATGTGTATCAAAGTTCTTAGCAATTAGTGTATGATTTCTTTCTTTCTTTATAAAATGGGGAGTGTTTTCCTACTTCTTGGAGGTCTTGCAAAAAAATGCTGGCAATGGTGTAATATTAAGTGTCATAGTAAAGCTTCTGAACAGAGCAGGCTCCTTATATATACCTGAAATTTCTTAAACAATTTTATATAACAGTCTTTAGAAAGAGTGTGTAACTTGGTGGCTGCTCAAACTGGCAAAATGGATTTTTACCTCACATTACGTACCTCTTAATTACAGAAGCATATTGATTATATCTCTTTTTTTTCTTAAAGTGTTTGCTCCCCAGCTGGACTTGGGCCCTTTTTAGTTTGGGAACAATTAGAGCTTTTTTTAAAACCTGACTTTATAAGCAGGAAAGGAATAGGTCAAAACAGAAAGCTTTGGTAGAAGACATGGGAAAGCACAAAATAAAGCAATTGCAAGATGGTCATGGCTCTCTTCTCTTTCTTCCTATCCCCCACTGTAAATAAAACCCTCATTCCGTTCATTCTCTTCCAAACAGCAAGAGGAAATGGTAAAAAAAAAAAGGCACCTTGAAAGGTTACACAGAGTGAAGCACTAATCTGATAAGCCTTGTCATGGTCTCAGATCTTCTGATGTGTTGTCTGATCTGTAATAGTGGCTGGGACATGAAGGCTTAGCAAAAAGTTAATTACTTTGCCTCTCCCATATAAGAGATCTTGATCCTCTGATTTAAAAGTGGAGTTTCATGGAAGTGTAAGTTAATTTGTGCTTGATGCCAAATGATCATTCTCCCTACTATTTATGCATGCTTAGCCTCTTTCAATGCATAAGTCTGCTGAAACCTACTATTTTTGAAGTATTTTCCCCCTGGATAAATGTGTTGAAATGGCCCAATAAAGGGTCTAAGTGCCAGCAGAAGTGAAGTGGCAGAGCATTGTTGGGGCAGTGGGAGTGGTGGTGGAAAGGGAATGTGGTGGAATTGCAGCAAGTCTTAGCTGTCAGTTTAGGCTGCTCTGAAATAGGAGTTAGAAATAAGAAATTTCATTAAGTTCTTTCTGTTTTGGTAGTGTGGATAACTAGGTAGTCTCCGCTAGTTTGTTCAGTAGAGAGACAAGTTTGTCTTTGCAGTCAAGTTCTCTATTTAGTATCTTTCCATGAAGGAAGTTATTCCTTCCAGTGACTGACGTAGCTTTCCTTACTTGGTAGGTAACTTTTCATACACCTCGGAACTCATCACTGGTGGATTTTGTTGAATGACTACTCTTTATTTTTTCATAGTCTTGCCTCACCCTAGGCAACCAATATGAATTTAAGTTTTTTATGTGCATAGATAACCTCACATCCTACTTATGTTATAGGGCACAACAGCACACAGAACTGCAGGTGTCTTTTTACCTGATAAGTCAGTGAATACCAAGATCCTCTTGGCTAATCCAGAATCTCTGAAATACAGCACAATATTTTGCTGTGTTAAATTGCTTGACCTCTACCTGTTTTCATTTATTTTGCCATTCTTTTGCTGCTTCCTCGGTTGAAATGTTTTTGAAGCTTCTTATCAGTTCCTGATTGCTTTCACATCCAAAGATAGTTTCTGCTGTGCTTCCTGTATCTCATTACAAAATTCTGTGAGATGAGGAGTCTTCTGAAGGCCTTTTTAAAATTACAGACTTAGTTGATTCTCTTCCATATACTGCCTAATTTGCTGGCAAGTTTGTCAGCAACAGAATTTGCCTTTGTGGAATGTTTGATGGATGCCAGGTGAAAACAGTTGTGACCTTAGACATTTTGGCAACAGAATTAACTTCCAGCTAGTGCAGAATGAACAAAGGACAGAGGGAAAATTTACCACATATTGCTAAGCAGTTGATAAAGAGAGAAGACTTTAGCTGTTACTGCCTTGGGAAGAATTGCTGTGTTGGGGAATTCTTAGCTGGCAAATCTGGTTTCTTTGCCACACAAGGGGCAGAAGTACACTGGTAGACATTTCTGTTTCTTGCTGATGTAGGGACTGTTTTAAATCTTAGTCTGGAATGCTAACAATAAAGAGCTTTCTACTTGTGTAGGACTGACAAGCCCAGAGTATCACAACAAGCTTCCCATTACCCACATACAGGGATACTGAAATAGGACCTGATATGATGAGTGGTGGAATGTGCAATGTTTCTTTATTTTATAAAATAACATTAGAAAGCAATATTCCTTTCCCTCAATTATGCAACTAGATGCATGTGGATTTTTGGAGTTCATACTGCCTTAGATAGAAGGAGTGTAATCTGTTGCTCCTTAATATGTTGTGTGGATTTAGGACAATTATACTCAAATTCTCTGGGTTTTGTTTTTTTTTTTTTTTTTTTCTTTTGCTGTGACCACCCTGTGAATTTAGTAAAGGTGGAATGGGTCAACTTTTTAAAGAAACTTCTTAGTAGGTACTTTTCTTGTTTTCTAAGAATTAGTAGATTTTTAATAAGTGAAGATGCAATTAGGTTTTCTGAGCTAGAATTATTAATAGAAATTACTGGTAAGTTCTTTGGGAGGATAATGCGTTTATAAAGAAAAAAAATTCATTTGCGTCAAATTATAAAATGTGCCAGGATGCAGGGGAAGAGGCAGTGACTGGTGAGTAGGATCCTCTTCAGAAAACAGGGAAGATATGGTGGACTTTTCTTTTTAAGTTTGTGTCACATAGTGATCTTAGGCCGTAGTTAAAAAGAGAATTCCTCACCTGCTGCTGAAAGAGGCCAGACCAGTGGAAACTTGACTAGGTTTCTCTTTGCTTAGGCTCCTGAACCTACTTAATTTCGCTTTTGATTAATAAGCTTTGCTCCCCACTGCAAAACTTGGAAGTCTTTTAAAGTTATGAGTGCTAAATTTTGAAAATATTGATCAATTTAGGTTACAGGGGAGCTCTGGAGCTCATAGAATTCCATGCTCTGGCCAAAAGCAGTATTAACTTGGAACTTGCATGTGTTTGCTTGGGTCCATCTACCATTGTTTTCCAAGTATCTCCAAGACTGAAGATTTCACAGTCTCTTTGGGCAACCTGCTTCAGTGTTTCACCACTCTTTTAGTAAAAAAACTTCTAAGATGTCTGGTGGGATGGCAGAAGAAAAGGGAAGAGGAAATGGCTTGAGGAGTGAGTGGAGTAGCAATTTTATGACCTCAGGTGCATCTCAAAATTTATGTACATTTTTATATTTGAAGGAGTTGGGGTGCATACTTCTCATAAATGCGGTGGAGTCAGATTTGGTGTTACATCCGTGTTTGTTGGGAACTCTTTTGTTGACCTTCTTCAAGTCCTTTGCTGGATAGTTGCAGTGTGAAATCCCTCAGTGTGAATTCTCTGTGTTGTAAAAAGAGAGGGAGTTAAGCTGTTCTTAGTAGTTGGTCAGTAATGTTGCCACTTTTTTACTTTCTTGACTGTGAAAGATTTTTCTAGGAATTTTGATGAAGTAAGATGGTTGCTCTGTTGTTACACTGCCACCTTTTTAGCTGCTTTCCATTGAATTCATTTCTGTCTGGGGAGCTTGCTTCCTAGAATAGCAAGGTCTTCCTAAGCTTCTGGGATTTTGATTCATAGGGTAGAATTGGCACCTGTGTATTTCTTAAAACTTTCTGAAACTTTATTTGTGTTTGTTTGTATGAAACCATCTGGAGAAAATACTTGGTGTTTGTGAAAACTAGCGGAACTTTGGGTTGTCCCCAGAGCAGACTATCTCTTCTGACATTTCTCTAGAGAGGAAGTGTGTGACTGTTTGAAAAAATAGTTTGAAGAAAAATGGAAAAATGTGTAAAAACTGTACTTCTTGCTTTCTAAGCAGTTACAGAGGGTTGAACAGGCTGGAAAGCAACAGCATATGTGGGTCAGTTATTTAGACAAAATCTAGTGTCCTACAAATTAATTTGGATTTAATTAAATATAATTAAATAGTGGAGCTGTGCAAAAATACTTTATTTAAACTCTGTCACTGAAGTGGCAGAGGTTACAAGAAGATAATAGGAAATACTACTTTTTTTAGTAAATTGATGCAATTTGGTGCAAGTTTGGGATGGATTTGTTCTAGTTGGCAATTGAGAAGAACTTTTCTTCATGCAGTACATGGAGTGCTTGAAGAGTTTTAACATTACTGTGTTTGATCTCTTCTAGATGTAGATGATACCTTTACTATTTGGATTAAAAGATGTGAAGAAACATTAAACGGTAAGAAAAAACACATTTACTTCATAAGGGATTTGATTTGCCCTGTGCTTTGAAGCTGTGTCATGTTTTTCAAAGATTCACCAGTTTCCTCTTACTTAAAATAATGTTTTTTTAAAAAAATCCCACTCAGAGCACTTGTGTACTTCAGATTTAGAGGAACATTAATATTAGGTTTTTAGTGTAATAATTAGCTGTGACAGGGGAGTACCTATTTGGAGTTCAGACAATCATAATTAATTTTAACTTACCTTCATACACAACTGCAAACTAATTTTAACTGTAGAAGCGTGTGTCAGCTTGCTGTCTAAAAACCAACATCAAAATAAATTTTCAAGTCTTACAGAATATAAAGTTGGAAAGAGGTGGAAATTTGGTGTCTTATCTGTGGTAGTCACTGTTAGCATAGTTTCCTTTCATACCATCTTTCAGACAGACACCCCTGACAACTTATCCATGGTGCTTAAACTGTGGATTTTAATGAGATAGAACAGAGTGACCAATGTAGTTTTTTCCTCTGCCTGTTGTGACTTTCCCTTCTCTTTGTGGTGCGCACTGGAGAACAGGACAGTAAAACAAGTTCATGTCAACCTGTTCACTAAAAACCAAATAAAGCAGAACCCTTTTGTGTTGCATAGGAATGAACAAATTTCTGCTTTGTGAGATATTTTTGCCAAGTTTAATTTTATTTGGAGAAATTAGTTAAGTGATTGGCATGCACGGTCTTACTTGTAAGGAGTTATCTTGGGTGACAGCTTTCTCTGCCCTCTCAAGGGCGTTATCCTGAATATTCACTGTCTTGTCTTTTTTGAGCCATTTTCTTAATTCTCTGATACACTAGCAAAACAAAACCAAACCACCAACAAAACAACAACTCTGATTTTTTTCGTTACAGCTTAATATTCCTTTTTTTTGATCTTTCTCTCTTTTTGGCAGCATGCGTTATAAACAAGCAAAGAGAAAGTTTGTTTCTTTTCAACCATTTAATCTGAAGTTTAAATTTTTAAATTTTAAAAATTTTAAATTTAAATTTTTAGGAAAAAATATTTAGAAGAGGGGCTACTGAGCTATAGTTTAGATGCAAGTATTACAATATATATTTTAGGTCATACAAGTGAATTTCTCTGCCAAATTTTCATCTCATTCAGTGAAGTTTGCCTAGGATGACATAGAAATTTGATGAGAACTTTGTGCTCGCCCTATAGATGGATGGATGATAAGCCTAGTGCAGACTCCCAGAAAGTGATTTTTTTTTTTTTTTTAAAACTCGTGTTTGCTGTGATGTTGCTTTGATTAAAAGAGGTCTGTATTGGCTTCTGGTAAGCGAGGAAAAGTAATGGAAATTTTGTTCATTCAGTTAACCAGAACATGCTTTATGTTAGAGTTGTTCCTTTACACAAGTTGCTGATTGAAGTCTGGCTAAAAAGTAGAGTGTCATAAAAGCACAGTACTAGAGGTAGAACTGACACGTTTTTAAGTCTTCTACTGTTGTGACTGGAGTAAAGGCAGGATGTCTGGAGTAACTGAAGAAAGCTACAATAAGATTATGCCTCGTAAATTCAATATATCTCTTTCTGAAAGTGCAACTCTCTTCTTTCTGCAGCATCACAGACAGATTTGGTAAGATGTTTCCTTAATATGTTTATTATCTCGATTTCTTTGTTAAGCTAAAGCATACTTTTGTGCTTCAGTGGTTTTCCAGGCATTAAAAATAATCTTTTTTTATTGTATGCAATTCTAAATATTTAATTTTTCTTCTAAACATGAGTGCTTTTATTTGAGACCCAGGCTGCAAAATGTGAACCCTGAAAACCCTTAGGAATGGCATACAAATCTGGCAATTACTGTATGTTTATTGAGTTAAATTTTAACTTTCTGGCTTTCCGTCTGAGGCCTAATTTACAAATTAACCAGCTCATGGTGTTGGTACTAACTTGATTGGGATTGTTAGAAACTAACTTTATTTTTCTCAAAGCTTGCAAGTGGTTTGTGCAGGCTTTTCTTCTGCTATAATGTGCTCAGCTTTCGGGGATTTCTTTATTGGAAGTATTCATAAGAAATGTTAACATTGACCTCTCCTTTTGTTTTTTCTTGAGACAAAAAAAGAAAGGCAATTTGCATTGGGTGTTCTTCTCCCTCTTTAATAGTTAGTTATATTTTTTATATTTTAAGAATAGGGTGGAGAAAGTGTACAGAAAACATGGTGATTGTATGTAATGACAAATCTCAGAGTTAAAAGGTTTTTATGTTTAAAGGTTGGACCTTGAGCTTTTAGACCTATTTCAGGTTTCCTTCATGATTTATAGATTAACAGCCTAGTCACTGTATGTTTTTCAGGTATACATCTTATCCAGGAAGAAGGGAGTTAAAGATGAACTTAACTATTTATAAAATGACTGACCAATATATTCTGAGTTACAGATTTCAATTTACATTAAATATGTCAACTTTTTTAATCTGGCATAAATGGCTAGGAGAACAGTGAAGAGCTTCACCTGTAAGTTAATGGTCATACAAAAATCAAGACAAGGGGAGCAGTTGAAATCAAGAAAAGGGGAGCAGTTGATATGAAAATTATTTGTGTCTTAGAAAAGTACTTCATGGTATATTTTCACTTACACTGATGTACCTTTCTTTCCAACTGAATATGCTTCAAGTAGAATATGCAGCAGCAACCTCTGCCACCAAAGATCAAGTAAGTTGACTTCAGCTTTACCATGAGATTTAAAATAATTGACATATAACTGCTCTTTGGCTTGGGGATTGGAGAAGCAAGATAATGACTGTAGAAATTTTTTGGGGGTAACTTTAAAAATGTGGCAGTCCAAGTGAAGTCTTTCTCAGTGTCATCACTTTTGTTCAGACTGAATGGTACTTTCAGGAGAGTTAAACCTCACTGGATAGAGGGCAGTAGCATAAGCATTCTGGCTTCTGTTTCTAATTCTCGTGCTGAGCTTAATTCAAAGCCTGTCCCATTGTGCCTAGTGTAGGTAATGTTTTTAAGATCCTGAACTAAAAAGTGTATTCAATTTATAGAAGCCAAACATTGGTTAAGAAAGTGATCTAATTTTGATAATGCTGCTTGATTTAAAAGTTATTTGTTCTTTAACTGGTTATCTTGTTAATTTTGCAACTGCTTTTTCAGAGGAAGGGGAAGAAATCTTCCTTTATATGTCTTCTCTCACCCATTAACAACCTACATGAGGTACTGCTGCAGGTTTTGCTATTCATCTGTTTAGCTCTTTGCAGTCAGTTTTTCCCTTTTTTTCTTTTTTCAGATATGACTGGTACCAAACAGAATCTCAAGTAATTGTGACTATAATGGTCAAGAATGCGCAGAAGGATGACGTCAGTGTGCAGTTTTCAGAGAAAGAGGTGATTTGTATTGGTTATTGATATTTATCCCTGAATTGCCTAAGATGTAGTACTTAAACCAGTGAACATTATGTGCTGTAGTAGCATGAAAAGAATGGTATGGTACGGATGGTCTTCTCTCTGAGCTTGTTTTGTGTACAGTTAAACTGTATTTGTGCATGTACCCCGTCAAGTGAACCTGGATCAGTGTCACAGCAGTGTCCATAGGACTGATACACAAGCAGTAGTGTGCTGTGCATGCTGTAGAGGGAACATCTGGTTTTCAGCTGCCTCTGTGTTGGGGGGGATAGGGGAAAAAGTGGTCTGGACTTAAATGTTAGAGTATACATGCATCTGGAGTAGCAACAGACAGATGAGGTATTCTAAAAATAGGTATAAATGAGTACTGTCTTGCTTTAGGACAATTATAGAAAAAGAATGAACATTGGTCAGTGGGATTTTTTTGCTTTTGACATCACTAAAATTGTTCATAGCAGCAAAATATGTATTTTAAGGAAGTGCAGTAATCTCTTTAATGAAATACCATATGTTGTACCAATGAAGTTCATGTTTAATTTAGCTGAGAATATTGAAGAGTTAGGTTCTTAACTAAGTTGATACTTCATGAAGTGCTAGGAATAGTTAGTTGTTATTATCTGCTTTAGGTTGTTAAAATTGTGTGAGCACTTGCCATATAGTTTACATATATTAGAAGAGAAGTTGCAGATTGTTTTCATGTTCCACTATTAACATATTGATACTTCATTTGCTGAATAATTGTTTCCCCAAAGAGCACGAATCAAGCTGACAGGGTAACAGGGGTTTTAAATACTTGTGACAAGAAGTGAAATTTCCTGTTCATTTTCTAGTATATTTTAGAAACAACGTGTCAAATAATGCAGTAATTTAATGACATCACCTGAAATTCTATTAATTTAATCACTTGATGATAATCTTGGTGCCAAATGACAGTCCTTTACTTGAAAATGGAACTGCTGCCAAAGATGACCTGATATGTTTTTTTAACTTTTAACAGGTGAATGCATCAGTGAGACTTCCATCAGGCGAAAGCTTCAACTTAAAGCTTGATCTTCTTCATTCTGTAGTGCCAGAGCAAAGTACATTTAAAGTGCTTTCAACAAAGGTAAGCTTCTTAAAGTGTAAATTATCTCTTTGACTGTTCTGATTTTGAAATAGTTTCTGCTCCATCTCTCTGCAATAGTTATAATATCTTGCTTCTCATATAGGAATGCTTTTTCTTTCTTCAAGGTGCCTTTCAGATGGTGAGAGGCTTTCTAAACTTGTGCAAATATCAGAAATAGTAATATGACGGTGCTTATTGAAGTGCAAATGATGGAGTTATGCTGAGGATTCTTTCACTTGTTGCTGTAGAAAGAAGACTGTGATCTTCATGATTAAAATAGAGGTATTAGGAAAGTATGAATGCCTTTTTGCAAAACTTTCAGGAGACAGTATTGCCTTGTGAACCATTGTTACCTTTTTGTGCCCAAGAAATAAAAGTCAGACTTTGAAAATTTCAGTATTGAAATAGTTCTTTATGCTTTTATGACTTCCTCCTGGTAAAGGTTAACCATGAGATTAACTGCTCATGGCTTTTCAAGAGAGTGCATTCCATGCTGTTGGTGGAAATAGTACATGCTTGGAGACACTTGAAACTTGCATGGTATGAAGGAATGCTTCTGTCTCAGCATCCTGTTCTGTATTACCAGTATAGAAAAATCAGAAACAGTCAGTGGTCTGGCATAGCATTTATTCTTGGCATAACCGATAGGCAGATATGTGCTTTATCCACTGACCCAAGCCTCAATCCCTGGTGCTGGAATGTGATGTTGATTCTTCCCCTGTGTTTCAGTAGTGGTTCTGCAGAGCTTATGGAAATTCTCTTATGTACTCGTGTTCCATTTTACCTGTTTCCTTCTCAGAAAGGTACCTATAATAATTCTTGCATCATTTCAGGGACAAGGGACTTGAAGATGGCATGAGAGGATTATCACAGAAAGTTGGTCTTGTTTTTTCAGTCCTTGCACTAAGGAAGCCAGGCAGGTTGTGCGATTGAACCATGTGCGCTCTTACGCTGTGGGGAGTAAGTGAAGTTCTCAAAGTATGTAGAAAATCTGCCAGTCCATTAGTATTTATATAAATTTGAGTGGAATGAGCACGAACCTTGTCAAGAAGGGTAGCTGTGAGGTCCTGTTTGCCTTATGGTCTTACCCAGCTTGTGTTACACTTTTCCTTTTGTCTTGAAGTTTACTGTTACTTTCTTAGGAAGCATCTACATGCTGCTGAGCACTGTGAAATTCACTTTGTCTTTCTACACTGCCATCTCTAGCCTGGGTTTATCTCTGAAATAATCTCTAGTAGTCTAGAGCCTGGTTTAGGTTGATGTTCCAAAAGTAGGCTGAAAGCGTTAGTTATGTTCAGGCAGTGTCTGAACTGTAAATATTTTGCATTTACTTTTCAAATGTTCCTAAATATTTGTGAGAGAATATTTTTGAGACTAAATGGGATAAGAGGGAACACAGAGGGTGATCTAACTACAGAAGTCAGTGCTTCAACATGTTCTTATTTTTGCAGAAAAGAGTAGTATAAGGCCATCCGTGAAGGCATAGTGAAGGAATACAGTTTAAATGATGTCCCAGCTAGTTCCTATTCCGACCACCAGATGGAGTCTGGCTGAAGAAAAAAAAATTAAAAGCCAGGTCTATGTTAAGCATGCAAAGACTTCTTTACAGGTTTAGAATATTTTACTTTGAAAAATATTAAGCACTTTAGGAATGGTGCAGCCTTGGTATTTAAATGATAGAAATGCAGATTTCTTTTCTTAGGTTTTGTGTATGTACTTCGTTCTTATGAGCAGTATGGGAAATGTGCAGTTATTTGAATAAACTATCTAATTGATTAGAACATCTCAAACCCTTCACAAATTATTTTTGTAGTGTTTACATGAAGTCCTTTTGTAAGGACTTTGAAAGAGAGACATAATCTCATAATCTTCTCAATTATATGAACTTTTTACTACACACTATTAAAGACATTGAGTTTTCATGGGATAGAAACAGATCTATTCCTGTGGTTAAATAATTTCAGGTAAGAATAACTGCATTTGTTCACACTGCTTTATTTTGTGCTGCTGCTTTGAATGTGTGAGCCATGTTGCTATTAGCATTATGTAGTCTTCACTGGGCAACAGAGTCTGGCCTTTTTTTTTTCAATTATATCAGTAAATAGATGAGGAAACAGTGGAATGTATGAGCAGGTTATGTGGTAGATAGTTTGGGTTTCCCATGAACTTTGTAAAACTAATAAATTTAATGGGTAAAAGATGAAACAACAGAAGTGGCAGATAGTAGAACAACCCTGTGTATTTTGGAACTAAGAGAAGCAATAGAGGGCTTCCTTGATACTGCTTGGAATTGATCATCACTTGACAAATGCAAAGGCATAAAGGTAAAGATACAAATTCAGGAGAAAATAGCCCGAACTGTATTTGCAGAACTACAAATTCTAAAGTAACTA
The DNA here is from genome assembly GCF_001604755.1 of Lepidothrix coronata. NCBI lineage: Eukaryota > Metazoa > Chordata > Aves > Passeriformes > Pipridae > Lepidothrix > Lepidothrix coronata. The sequence continues at coordinate 1,662,735 of NW_016690323.1, read as the reverse complement.
CAAAGAGCAGAGAGAACTTCAAGACTCTGGGATTGGTTCTTTCAGGGAGCGTTGACAGTGGTGAAAAATGCAGTTGATTGCATAAGAATTGTTTCTGTTCCATCAGTGAAATTAAAATTATACCTTTCAATCAATCCATGCTGTGTCTCGCTCTGAGATACAAATTCTGTTTGGAAAAGAACAGAACTAGCAAGTGGTACAGAGGTAGCATAAATAGATGTTTTGAGCTGTTCGAATGATTTCTGTTTGAGCAGAAGTAAATTAGTGTTTATCATCTGCAGACTTTGACTTCAAGCTGTGAGTTAGAAGAGGAAAAATATTTGGTGCCGACTCAAGAACAGCGTAATATGTGGGCGAAGTCCACTTAAGAGAAAAAAATCTTAAATCTCTTTCTTCATGGATTCTCTAGTGTTGTATATTCTCCAAATGTCAACAGTTTTAGAGATGATACAGGCTGCCTCTAATAGTGACTGTATGTGTTACTGCCATACTCGAGGCCATTTTTATTTTACCTAATTCAAAAGTTTATCTGCTGTTCCATAGATAACACTACCTGGCAGTTCAGCTTTGAGATAATTATGGCTCCTGCTCACATTTAGTTTGCAAGTTATTTAGAATTACCTGGTGTTGTTCAGAATATAATTCTGATGATCTAAAGCTTCAGGTTACTGTTTGTGTGAGAAAATGCTGAATACCACTGTATTGAGCCATTTTCTTGAGGGTATTGGTACAATCTGCATAGCACATTGTACATGAACAGCACAGTAGATAGATCATAACTAAATCAATTGATGTTATTGGTTGTACTCCTTATCTGTCTGACTATAGTAATCTGATCAAGCAAAAAATAACAGCTCCTCCAAAAAGCAGCATATAAATTTGAAATTTGTGTCTTAAAAATGGAAGCTGACCTCGTGTTTGTATGTAGCATGGCTTTGTATACCATAGATAGGATTTTGTGTGTTTTGGTGGTCACCCTCAGTTGTGTTCTGGTGTTGGGTGACGTGGGAGAAAAACTTCCATGCTGAAAACTGCTCGTTGCATTCAGCATTTAATAGGAGGAAGCTACTTTTAGTGGTGCTACTTGGTTTTTTACTTCTTTCCAGGAGAGGGAGCCAAAATATAAAGGCTGGACCAAGTTTGCTCTTTGGAAGTTGTGTATGTGCAGTTATCCTGTAGCAAAGTATACGTACTGTCATCATTCTTCCTTCATAAAGGGAAAAAGGCATAAAAACTTTAAATGAGTAACTAATATGTTTAAGACAAAACTAGCTGATCTGTGTCTGTCCAGAAAATTTGTCAAAAAAGTGGAAATGCGCAAACAGTGTAAGGATTTCTAAGTTCCCTTTCTTTTCCCTCTTCTGTTCAGTCTATCAGTCCATGTATTTTAGATTCCAGGGGAATACTCTGCAATGTTCTCTTGAAAACTTGTGTAATATGAGCAGTTTCCCCAGGTCTTCTGATGTCTTTTAGGTGATGCCTGGGGTTTTCTTCTCCTTAGACTTGAAGGGGAGAGTGAAGATGAGTATGTACTTATAGCACATGTGTTTATGAGCTTGAAGGAAACTTGAGCTGGTGCTTTCTCTATTTCTCCCCATCTACAAATAGTCTAGGGTCAATTACTATGAGTTCTCAGTTTTTAGTGGTTTGGGCTTTGTGCAAGCAATGACTTGCAGCAATTTAGAGCCATTTGAAAAAGTCATAAAAGGGGTTACTTTACCTTAGAACTGTCCTTTAATTACAGATCAAAGTTGTGCTGCAAACAGGGGAGGTGTTAGAAATCCTCAACCTCTTTTACAGTTGACATTTGTTGCTTAATAGAGATGTCTGAGCTGGAAGCACACTCAGCAGCTTCATGCCAAGAATATGGTTGTGTGCATCAGTGGAATGTTGGTTTTTAACTCAGACCAATATTTTGCTTTGCAAACTCTGAAATATCCTGTGAAGCTAACTGGAACTGATGCTAGTTGCTGAATGTAAAGAAAAAGACAAAGAGTGGAACTATTTCACACGCTCCTGGTCTGTCATCAGAGTCTCTATTCAGAGGCCAGCGTACACAAATAGATAAGCAGAGGAACAGATTTATTTTAACTGAAGTTGGTTCTTACTGTTGCAGTCCAATCCTTAAAAGATAGTTTCTTGTTTTGGATATTTTCATTAAATTGTTTGCAGGCACTTGAATGCATACATTTGTTGCTCTTGTGTATTTGTTTTCTCTGTGAGGCTTTCATGCAGATTCATATCTCCCATTCTTGCACATTTTCTGTAAGTTGTAAACTGATAGTTAATATGAGTTAGGCACTTTTCTGAAATATCTTGCATCTTTTAGGCAGGTGTAGTTGGAGCAATTTCCTGGACAGACCATAAGAAAACCTCCCCAATGATTGGTATGATATTTACTTGGCTCAAAATAACTTTGATTTTTTTTTTTCCTTATGTATGAATTCAGATGGATGTGAGGCAAATTTAAACTTCCTAATACTCTGAGAACTGAAAGCATAGAAGTCAGTGCCCATGCTTTATTTAAATGCATAAAAGAAAACTATGCATAAGGGTTTTTATCTTTCTTGAGAAAAGATGGATTTAAGAACTATTGGGATAGTGATGGTTTACATGCACTGGGATGCAGTGACATATGGCTTTAGAATACCTAAATGATCTGTATTGCTTCTTCTCTGAAATTCAAAAGTGTAATAAATGTTGGCAATATATTACCAGTAGGAGGAAACTTAAACCTTTTTTGCCTCGGTGCTCTATAGTACATGCCTGGCAAAGAAAATGAAGGGCACATGATAAATCCCTTCTGTTGCAGTATACTCCCTATAGAATAAATTTCTTAATTATCATTTATGCGCAATAACACTGTAGAGTTCATTTCATCCTAATATGTTTAGTTTCAAGTTATGGACCAAAGATCTTGGAATTTAGACTATAAGCGATATATAAAAGGTTTTTTAATAACTAGGATACCAAAACTGTAAGTGCATGTGCTCTTAGCACTAAGTTTGAATAGGTCATACATTTTTAGAAGACTGTGCTATTTTGTCCTGCAAAATTCATGAGATGACCGTAAAAAAGGACAGCTCTAAACATTTAAAATTTACAACTTGGCCAAGGCAGTCAGTAGTTCAGTAAATAATGAAGTAGTTGATTAGAAACCCTGAATTCTTATTTTCACGTGTTTGATATAGCAGAACATCAGAATTGAAAAGGGTATTTTTGATGGATCTCAAAATCAACAACTGAACTGCTGCTTAGGCTTTGCCAGTTCTGATTTCCTTCATCCATCTGATCAGAGCTTGACAGAAATTTGTCAAGTCCCATAGCATGGACTGTAAAATATATAAAAAAAGTAGAAATTAGAAAAAAAATCTTGCAGCTTATCAGTGTACACCACAATCTCCTTTTAGGGAGGAAGATAAAAATTCTTTCCCTTTTAATGTATCAGAGTTAAACGGACAATGTCTGTCCCAGAATGTGAGTTCAAGTGAAATCTAGTTCACTGGAGGTTTAAACTTTAGCAGAAACCTAGAAAATTAAGGTTGGCTAATTAGTGTTGTGTTGATCTTTAGCAAAAGATAAATGGAGAAATTATTTCTTTAAAATATATTAAATGCTCTTTTACGCCAATCATGTTAAGTAAGGGGTTTTTGTGTTTTTTTTACTGTCAATGGAATGGTTCACGATAGCTTTTGAGAGTAACTCTGTGACATCTTTTCTGATAGCTAGCACTTGGATTAAGCTGCAAACATCTGTATCTAAATCTCTGACAGGCTTTAAAAAATTGAATACTTTTATGACTAGAAAACTCTGAGTAGAAATTTACCTATGTCTCTTCCCTGTGGGTGGAATTTCTTCTAGACAATAGATCCCCCATTTGACCCTCTTCTCAGAGGGGTAGGTTTCTCTTAAGACAGTACTTCAAACAAGTAGTGCATGAATTGCTCTCAAAATTCCATGTTTCTTTTCCTTTTTGCTTTGCTGTCTTTGAACCCCAAATACAAGGGACTTAAAAATTAAAAGAGAAAGTTTATTATATCTGCACTGGAAGTTTTTACGGACTTGGAGTACTGTGTCCAGTTTTAGGCTTCCCATTGCAAGAAGGGCACTAGTGCAGTGGAGCAAGTCCTAGTGGAGGGCTACCAGGATGGTCAGTTGGCTGCACAGCATGAGCTACACGGAGAAGTTGAGGAATTAGGCTTGTCCTTAAGTGGCATGCAAAGCATTTAATTTGCAGTTAAATTTTTCTGTATTTTATTCTAAAGTTGGCACAAGGCACACAGGCATACGTTTTATGAAATATAAATGTTAAATCAAAGGAGTTGGCAAAGTGTTGATGTATTTCTCTTGCTCAAATGAATTTTTTTCAAAGGGGAGAAAAAGCTAACAGTACTTGTGTGCTAGATATGACACAAATGTCCGTACTGATGTGTTACTTTTCTGTGTGATAGCTATTAGTATCTGTTTTAAAACATTCATTAAAATGTATTTATTGCCATTTGTGCACATAATTGGGACTTGCAAAGTTGTTCTTCCTTGGATCAAATAAAGCTCTCAAGTTGAAGAAATATATGCCTTCAGAAGCAGAGTTTCATAGCTTTATATTTTTGGAAAATGTGGTTGTATAATGGTATGAAGTTAATGATTTCCCTAGTTTTGCTCCTGCCTGCCACTTGGCCTAATGAGTAACTTCAATTGAAGTGGATGGAATAGATGGGGTAGAAGTTTAATCATGTCACAAATACGTTCTGTCTCAGTCCTTCAGCTGTCTATACTTGTAACTTGGTAGGGTTGAAATGGTTTAGATTTAAGAAATCTGCATTTTACACTGGGAATTAGTTTGTATCATTTGCTTTTCTTTAGGGATGTTTGTCATGTGGTATTGGCTTAGGAACAGTTTCAGAGAGGAAAGTGGAAGAGCTAGCAGATTAAAAAAGGAAAAGGGGAATTACTGCAGCAGCAAAAGTAAAGTTCTTTCTTATTTTCTTTTTTTTTTATGCATGGGCACAGTACTCTGGGGAATAGCCAAAGGTCTTTATAAGGGCTCTTTGAGGTGTACTGTATTCTGACTAGAAAAAGTCCATGTTTAGTAGCTTACATCAAGCATTGTGTTGCATTACAGGTCATATTTGGTGTGGATGAAATAGTCTGCACTTGAGATACCGAAAGATACTTATGGAAAGCCTGAAGTGTAAGGGCAAGAGAAGATAGTGAAAGAAGAAACAGAGAAACTGAAGAGGTATAGGGCTGAGAATTTCAGTATCAAGCATTTGCTTTTTTTTAAACGCAGCCAGGGATGCGCTAATAATCAGAGTGTTAAAATTAGAGCCTCCTCAACTTAAATACACAACCCAAGTGATAATAGGGTTTCCTCAGGTTGAGAAGAGTTTACATAAGCAGAGGAGAGACAGGTTCTTTTAAATTAATACTCACTTTTTGCTTGTAACTAATTAGTGCCTTTGTAAGTAGCTAATTAACTTAAATGTTTGACTCATGAGATCCAAATCCATTGGGGGAAGAAACCCTGCCAGTGCTGCCACTTGTGGAGCTACGTGATTGTCTTATATGTAGATATACAAATTTCTTTTTGCTTCCTTAAGCTAATGGCAGAGCATTAAATTTATGAGTGTAGGTGCTAAAAATTAAACTTTTAGGTTGTAATTTCCAAAGTGATTTTTAAAAAGTCCAGTGGAGGCAGCTTTGCTGAGTTCTTTTGTTTTATTGAAGAATAATTATTGGCACAGTTTGAATGCTTCTTCTGCACAGTTTAACAGAAATCTCTGCATCCTTACAGATTGTGATAACAAACTCTGGAATACAGCCCTTCTTTAGAGACAGTAGGTTGGGCATCAAGACCTAACACAATATTTTAATTTTATTTGGTTATTTTTGGTTCTACAACTTTATTTTAAAAACACATACTCTGATACTTAATTTGTGACTTGTAAAGTGGCTAAAAACATTGAAAATCCAACGGATTCAGGGAGTGGGAAGTCAAACATATGGGGATGTTGGACTTACAAATTTACTGAAACCCTCCCCTGCCTTGAAGGGCATTCCGTACCTCATGTCTTAAACTTTTTGTTGTTCTCAGTACAAGTTAGTTGTGGAAATTAAGTATTTAAGCTTGCGTAGAGAAACGGTAGCTTCCCCGGGGCAAAAAAAAAAAGAAACAATCATAAATGAATATTCTGATTCTTAAAATGCGGCATGATTGCAGACATGGAAGCTTTGAAACTTCAGTGAGCTCATTTCATTGTTGCTTACCAGTGATTGATTCGAAGAATGGATTAAATAAAGTTAAAATTTCAGATCAGCATGATGCTGTGCAAGGAGCTTGCTGTTTGAATCTGAGCTTAGCTCTTACAGTGGTGCCTTTGTTCCTGGGTCTGCAGGGATCCCCAGGTTGTAGTGGCTTTGGATAGAACTAAGAACTTGCCTCTGCTGAGCTGTTCACAAATAAGGAACTGCTGAAGTTTAGTAAGCAATTTCAGTTAATTAATAGCATCACATGAACTTTGTGACATTTCCTTAAATGAATTGGAGTGACGTTAGACAGTCCTTGTTTTGCAGACATTGTTTTGCAACTTCGTAACCCTGTAACCAAAGGAGAAGGTTAATTACAAAGAAACATTTCAGTATGGTTGTCTAAAGGGATTATATGTAGTTGTGAATAATTTTATTTCTCCTATGGTAATTGCAACCATATCCATTTTTAATTGCCAGTTTTGTCAATGAATACTAGACAGTTTTCTTCATAGCTGTGTTTGTTCATTGAACCAAATGAACACAGCTTCTGAATTTCTCCAGTGGGAAGATCGGCATAGTCTCAGGGTGTTTCTCTGGTTTGTGTACTACACATCAAACATGAAATGTTTTGGTAAATGAAATGTAAACTTAGATAAAGTTGGATTTTGTAGTCTTTCAAAACTGCTGTTTAATTATTAGAATTGACTGGCAAGAAAGGGATGCTTGAAAGATAATATCACCTTGGTGCCTGGCAGCGTAGAGATATTGGAATTGATCATTACTTTTGGGATGCCATAGTTTACAAAAAAAATTAAGTGAATAGTAAATAAAAGAAAGTTAACTGGTTGTAAGCAAAAGGGTACAAGAGCTGTGCAGCCACATAAGAGCTTGGTTAATGTGTGACTTGAACTCAAGTAACTTCATCTTCTTAGGGAGGTAAATCTTGCTACAATACAGGCTTCACATCAGAGGCTCTTTTTCTAAAACCAAATATATGTATTTTTTTACAGCTGCAGGATCCAACTACTTTGGAGCTATTTGACAGAACTGTTTGCCATCTGGATTAAGTTGTTCTTTGTCTCGTGTTTTGTAGGTTGAGATAAAAATGAAGAAGCCAGAAGCTGTAAGATGGGAGAAGCTGGAGGGCCAGGGAGATTCTCCTAAGTTGAAACAATTTACACCAGGTTTGTTCTCTGAACTGTTAAGTATTACAGGGTTTATTTGTATTGAGTTACTTGCAGTTATTAATAGTTTTATGCTAAGTATTGTTAATAAAATCACAGCTTCATATCTGCAATGAAAAGCCTTTGAGAATGCACGCAGGATCACTCTCGAGGAGAAAAGACAGCGCAGAAAGAACCGTGCCTTGCAGAATATACCACCTAAGGAGTCTTTCTGCTGTGTCTTTTGCAACCGGATGTGTCTATCTTGCATTGGCCTCATTAGCCACCAGTGTGTTTGTAACAAACGTGGATAGAGCCTTTCCCAAATCTTTGTTCGCGAAGCCTAGCCATGATGATCTCATGGAAACTAATACTTTGGAGTTTTTCAAGACAGATTAACAATCTGTCTTTGGGAGAATTTGAATTTCCTGCTTTATTGATTTCAGATATTTTTTGAAATTTAGTTCAACTTTTCCTATGGTTCTGGGTGGCTGTTTGGGTTTTTCTGTCAGCCTCATTTTGACTTTAATTATCTATGTTGCTGTTGTCCAGCTTTTTTCATGTTAGGTAACTAAGTTATGTAACTGTTTACTTAAAAATAAACTTTTGTGCTTCTTAGTTTCCTTTATTTTTGTTACTGAGATGCTTATATCATTTAGGAGGAATCCATTTGCATTTTCATGTTCCATTATCATCTCTGATTCATCAGATACATATGTGTCTGTGTTCTCTGCCGCCCTAAAAGTCGTGAGAAAACGTTTAGTTAACTAACACTTCTGTTTTCAGATACCCAGCACTTATATCCGTCATCCTCTCACTATACAAGGAACTGGGACAAACTGGTAGTTGAAATCAAAGAAGAGGAGAAGAATGAGAAGTTAGAAGGAGATGCTGCATTAAATAAACTATTTCAGCAAATCTATTCAGATGGTACAGATGAAGTGAAACGTGCCATGAACAAATCATTTGTAAGTCTTCATTCTCTTTTTCTGAAGAAATGTGTGACTTTTGCACACTGGCACAATTTACTAAACTTTGCATCAGTTGGGAAGCCAAGCCGTCAGTTGGGCCTATAATGAATGCCTGTGGTTCTATTGGAGATATTGGTACAACAACTCTCATTGAAAGCTACAGTGTTGTACACTAATGAATGTGACTAAGTCCGAGGTTGTGCTTTGTCCTGGTCTCTTCATTTCAATCAATGTTATCAAAGGAAACAGAGCGTTTGGCTTGTACAGAGCTTGAAAGGATCAAATTCCTCTTGATTGCTTGTATCTACTTTAATTTGTAGTCATCACAGGCAAGAACATGACTCACCCTTCAGAAGTTTCTTGTTAATGAAGTAGCATCTCGCTGTGTCCAGTACTGATAACAGTACTGTTGAGCTGAAGATGATGGCTTTGTCAGACTTCATTCTGTATGGACACAGAATTCTTGTGTAATCACTACTCTTTGAAGCTTATTGTGAAATGTGGCTTTTTTATTACTGGAGTTCTCTAGCAAACTAAACAAGCTTTCTCTTGTGTTGCAGATGGAGTCTGGCGGCACAGTTCTGAGCACCAACTGGTCTGATGTCGGTAAAAGGAAGGTAGAAGTAAATCCTCCTGATGATGTGGAATGGAAAAAGTTCTAATCCTATTTTTGATCTTTACCATCCGTGTGTTGCCATAGTCATGTACTGACCACTGTATATGGACATAGTATTCTTGGATTCAAAGCACTGAATGTTCCCTTGAAAACAGAAATTGTCTTTACATTTTGTGTGCTCTAGAAATTCCTTCATCCACAGATGTTAAAGATATATTCAAAAGTGGAGCCCTATTTTTGTCATCTCTGTCTAATTTCTGGAAATTGAGTCAATCAGTCCAAATTTTCTACCGCCTTTATCAGCTCTGCTCTTTGGGATAGGGTGATCTCTAATGGCTGGTCAGGATTTCTGCCTTACACTTGGTGTTTCTGTTCAATAACTTATTAGATCTTGGCAACTTTGGGTAAAAACACTTTTCAACAACAGTGTTAAAATTGTTTGCTCTTTAACTCTGCTAAATAAAACTGTAAATACAACTTTTTCTATACAGAAGTTGCTTTATTTCATTTTTAGTATTCTTGGATTTTGTTGGGGGAATCACTTAGAACATATAGGTAAGGATGCGAATACACTGCTTAAAAAAAAAAAACCTGGCATGTATAGGAGTAAAATGTGCATTCAGGGAAGAGGATGACATTACTATTCTTGATGCAGACACAAAATACCCACTTTTGGAGTCCTTCCACCTTGGCGATGGATAGCTGTAGTCATAAGTGATGGAAGGTAGAAAATTTGGTGTGACTGGAAATTCTTACAGAAAAATGGGTCCTCTGTCTGCCTTGTGTATTCCAAAAAAAGGATCTTTTGTAATTGCCTGAAATCAAAGACAGCAAGCAGTTGCTTTAAGTTCTGTGATTTCTGAATACTGGGGAGTGTTTAGAGAAGAACCTGTATGTCCTTAATTGTGCAGCTTTTTTTTTCACGACCAAATTGTAAATAACAATATATACAGAGAATATTTACAAAAGAACTGAGAATGTAAGTACTGTCTCTGTTTGTACTACCTAGATACAAGTCTAAAAGGGCATATAGATGCTCAAAAGCCACTTGGACATGGTCCTGGGCACCTGGCTCAAGGTGTCCCTGCTTGAGCAGGGGTGTTGGACAGGGTGATCTCCAGAGGTGCCTTCCAACCTGAGCTGTTCTGTGATTCTGTGAAAGAGACACGAACTCACAAAGTTGTGCTAAACATGCCTAGTCCAAGTACCACTGTCTTTTGGGAATTCAGAGATACCTAAATATTCTGTGATCATAGAAAACACCATGAATTGCAAATATTGACAGCACCCTGAAAGCCACTTCATTCCTTACTAACCATTGGATGCTTCTCTAAGTTTGCTACTTTTCCTTGCTTTCCTAATTATGTGCGGTTTTCCTGATTGTTACTCTACCTGTTTTCTTTGTATTGAATAGGTTAATTTACTGCAGTGTGAATTGGAGGAACTTGGTATAATATAAAGGCTGTTAGAACAGGTGTTTGAATAGAACGAGTGAAGTCTGCAGCTGTTCAGTAATTAATGATGATTGAAAACTAAAGAGGAGGAAGGAAGGATGTATTCTGTCCTTTCTGAGGAATGGGAATCTAGATTTTGCAGTGATGCTGGGAAAGTGCAGTGGCTTTTTTCCTACTGTTGTCACTATGCCTGTACAGTAGAGAGATACCAAGATTTTAAAGTCTCACAAATCCCAAAACGAGAGTTTGGTTTTGGATGTATGCGGTAGCAATGAACTTTGGATAGTCATAGTGGGCAGCTGTAGCTGTGACTACAGTCTTGACATAACTGCAAGGCACACTTCAGGCACTCTGATCCTGATTATCCTATAGTGCAAGCTGGGCAGTGGTTTCTTTTGCATCACTTCTGGATTCAGAATTAATTCGTTTTTTCCAAAGCTCAAATTTGATAACCTTCAGAACTGAATGTCACACTGCTCTTTGAACACTATGAACTGGGGTAGATTGGATTTAGGAATGGCTTTGTGTGTGCCTTACCTCTTGGCACTTACTGAACAACATCTGCTTCTTGGAAGAGTTTCTCGAAGAATATACTTGTGGCCTGTTTCAGTGATTTGTTAGCTTCAGTGGAGCTTCTCTTGACCTTCAGAGAATTCTGAGTAGCTCAACATGTAGAGCATTTGCCATCCATATGGGATCCTAACATTGAAGTTGACTTGATTTGGGATAGGTACTTGAACTCAATTCTCCTGGATAAGTGCTTTGCTGCTTTTTATTTATGCTCTGAAAAGCATTTCTTCCTTTCTAGTGTAGAAGGAAGACAAATGTCTGAGTGCTTCTCTTTGTCAGAAAATTGGGTTCTTGTCTCCTGACCAGCCTTGCTTTATAAATGTCATTTGGAGCACTTAACAGTGCTTAGCGAAGGCTTGCTGTGGGCAAAAGCCTAGATAAAAATCTCTTAAATAGAAATTAAAAAGTAATGTGAGGATATTTTCTGCCAATCAAGTTGCTCTTACTCACTGAAGAGAACACAGTAGAAGTTCCTCCGTCTACTTTCACTTACTGAAAGACCATGGGAGTATTTCATCAGATAAGCACAATATATTCTTGTATTAAGTGGGTACTGTTTCACTGCTTTGAGATTCAATTCACGTAGCTTAAAGCAAAAAGTAAAATAAAATGCATTGCTATTTATGTACTCCTGAGGCATATGTAATGCAAATATAATGCTTTAGCTTCAGGCTAAAACTTGTAGCAATCAAGTGGTAGAGCGCCCTGTCCATCTCAATCCTGTAAACCAAGTTTGCAGGTCTAAACATAATTCTGTCATGTTTCTGAGCACAGGCAGATAATCTGTGTGTGTTCCACCTTAGAATTTAGGTGAACTAGTAATGCAGCTCTTTTTGCCTTTGGGAAAGGGGAATGTGAGGATGCGTGTGTCGAATTTTTCTTCTGTTTGGAAGGGATTGGATTAAAGCAGTAGGCAAAATTTCCTTACAGAGCTGGGGAGAAGGTGCTTCATGAACTTTGTGAACAGTATGTTTTGTTCTTGACAAAACACACGCAGAACAGTTCCAGAAGCCCTAGGTCCAGAGAAAGCTAGCAGGAGCTTGGAGGTTGGATAGAGTCTCTGAAAGATACAGTGGCAATGAGCGCCTGCAAGGACAGAGTGGATGATGTTTTAGTTGTGTTCAAACCTCTTGAGGGTTTTTTCCCCCAAGCCTTTTGGTCATCCGTAAATAGTACTGTCTAGAAGACCCAGGTAGTTTCACCTCAGTGCTCTGATTTGTGCATCTGTTGCAAACATGGGAACAGGACAGTGAGAGGTAATGGTAGATTTGCTGTTTAACACCACAGATGGAGTTACTCTGCTCCTGGTCTGGAGGAAGATGCCTGTGTTGCAGCTTAAGGCTGTATCTCTCATCTTTGGTATAGGTACACTGTTTATAAAAGATCACTGAAACTTCCTTGGAATTTGTTTGTGCTGCAGTAGGAGTGAAGTGTTACATGGGAGGCAGAAGACAGATTCCTTCCCCTACCCCCACTTCCATGCCTCCCAGTTTCCTATTGATTTTTCAATGTAGATACAAGTGGAGGGTGATTCCTGTATCAAAAAGGACAAAGAGAGAGACTCTGGTTCATTTGTTTTAAGTGGGGAGAAAGCAAACTGTAGGTTCAGAAAAGAGACTTCTGCCTTCTCATAACTGGCTTTCAGTCTTTTTAACCCTATGGCATTGCTTCCCGTTTTCCTTCTCTTTTCCACCAGCCTGAAGTTATCCCCTTTTTCTGCTCTAATCTGTTGTGCCATCCTAATCCTCCTAGTACACAATCACATGGGTAATTAAGTTTTAAGGATAGTAGAACTGCAGTGCTCTGACAAACATCCACCCACCTGTGGTGGGAAATACTGTTGATGACAAGGTCGTTCCTCTTTCTCTCCTCCTTCCCTAAACTTTGGTCAAAAGGTTTCTTCTAGCACAGGGTCAGATTGCAGGAAAATCCCACCCCCTCCAAATGCTGACGTGTTGGAATGCCTTTAGTGTGCCAAGGTATTACATTTGTGGTGGCAGTGAAAAACTTCAGCGTGGGTAGTAAATACCATATAGTAGTGAATTGGATCGCTCCAGATAGTTAGAGCTGGAGCCTGAGCCACCACTGCAGGGAATAATACTGTGTCTTTTCATACTGTTGGCTTGTTGGTTTTATTGTTGTTCTGTGTCACCTCAGAACTTTTCCTTCAAAATTAGATGATGTGCTGAAGTAAGACTTTTCAACCTTGCTGCAGCACAAGATCTTTTCTTTCCTTGAATCTGGTATGAAGGTAAATAGGAATTTGCTTGTTTGAAGCTTGAGTTGAGGATGGCATTTTGTTGCATATCTTTTGGAAACGGATAAATTTTATGATCACTCAGGCTTTGTTGGCATTGTGCATACAGAAGTGTTCTTGAGACATACATGCTGTATGTGATAGTTTAACGCATCCATGAGTAGGATGCTTTTTTTACTTCTTGCATGCTTTGTGACTGCCTATAGAAAGCAGCTGATGCAAGCTTTTGTTTAGGAAGAACCAATTTTCTTAAGAATGTGTAGACAGGTAAATCACCTACAAAAAGGTTTTCTTTGTCTTCAGAAGTAAACTGTTTTATGGGGGGAGACAGAGAGAAGCAGGTCACAGGTTGCCTCAAGATGCAAGACAGCAACAGTCTAGTTCAGCTATAGTCATATTTCCCTCTTTTTTGCCTTCAGTGTTTCACTTGCTGATCCCCTTCCTTTCCTCTCTAGACAGTTCTTGAATGATTATGTAAAGGAATTGTTACAGTTTCTACGTTGAAAAAAGCACAGAAAGCGATTGTTGTTTTTTAATGTATTTGTTTAATGTGCAGTAAAAAAAAAAAAAGGAAACCTGACTTTTCTAAGCATATGAATGGCATACTGCTAAAACAACATAATGATCAAGGTCATTTTCAGTTTAAAAAGGAGAAACTCAAATTTAACAGGCCTTGAAATCCCACTTTAAGAAGTTTATAATTTAAATATTTCAAAGCGAGTCTGTCCTTCAGATTAAGGGAAGGTGAAGCTTACATTAAAAAAGCTACAATAGAACAAAATACTGAATTCTAGTCTCATCTTACTCTCATTTAACACTTTGCTTTTTAGATATGCAGTTTAGCATTTCACATGAGGTTGTCTTTATTTTCTTTAAGCCATGATTATGTCAAATTAATTCCTCTTTTCTGTGTATCACGCAGTGTTAATAACATTACTGGGCTTGCAACATCTCAAGAGCTGTTTAGTCAAAAAAGTGAATGCTCCAGAAAGTGAACTTTAAGAAAAATTGGACCCTTTTGTTCATAAAGACCATCTAGATGGCTCCATAAACTCGGTGGTAGGGTTCAGGATGTATAGTATGGATGAAGACAGTATAATACCTCTGTCTTTAGTTTTCAAGGCTAGTCAATACTAAGTCATTCCATCTTTGAATATTTTGGCTTAGTACTTCCCTTAGAGGTTTAACATCTAATAGGATCAATCCCAATAATTGCAGAGTTTGCCTAACCAAAAAGGGTGAGATGAGAAACCCTTTTCTTTTTTCTTTCTTTTTTTTTTTTTTTTCTCCTTGCTGGTAAGCAGTTTCTCTTCAGGGAACGGAGGTTAGTTTCAGTGAAGCTAAAGGAGCTAGTCTGAATGGCTGCTATCCATGTGGAATAAAGAGGGGTTGTAATCTTGTGTCAAAAGTGTCTAATTCAAGGATTTATAAATAACAGTGGCTGTTGCAGATTCTGAAGGGCCTTGAGGCTCTTTGGTCTGCAACTGCATGTAAATACTCTTGCTGTAGTAACTGGATAGCAGATACTTGTTAGACACTACAGTGGTATCATGGATACAAGATTCTTAATGCTGAGGCTTCTTTGATGTCGGGATGTGCGAAGGGTTTTGATTCTGCAGCCACGCACATTCCCTTCTACAGCCCCTTTTCCTGCTGTTTGTTTCCGATTTAGCACAATGTGTGCTTTCCCGTGTCCCCTGGAGCAGCTTTGGGGGAAAGGTATGCTGTAATTGGTTTATAACCATTCATAATGACCTGACAACTCCAAATAGCAACGGGGAGCAACTTAACGGGGAGCAACTTAACTTGTGATTTATTTAAGTAAGCTGCATGGATGAAAGGCACTCCCAAGTGTACAAGTTGAGCTAGTTGCCTAATTGGACGTAAATTTTCACATGTAGCTTGGAAAGAGAGGATTTTGTTACGAAAGGCTGAGTTTATAGGCGAGGTTCTGGACTGCTAAACCAGTTTGTGAGCAAAGTTTATTATTGTCTTTTTTGGGGAATGTCTCAGTTTTTTAATTCAGCAAGTGCTAATATACCCTTGTCACTTGTAAATCTAATAGAATATTAACTTAAGATTTTAATTTGAAGTTAGAATATCTGACCTTGCTTCTGGTGCAGTAAAACATACTTTGATTTTGAAAACCAGGATCGGTACTGCTGCTTTGGTTGTAGTCTGTTACCAGTTTGTCGTCATTGCATTCCTGCTTATGTTGTCAAGTCTCCTGATTTTTTTTAAAGATTTTTTTTGTCAAGGCTTTCTCTCACACAACACCCATGATACGAGCAACCCACCAGCTGCAAGGCATGATGATTCGGCAGGCGGTGCGACACCCTTGGTAGTTGTAAGGCCACGGGTAGTAGCCCATGAGGGGCTCGCAGATTCTCTGGCACTGTGTGTAACTGCGGCGGCATTCAATGCAGCACACGCCCAGGTGATCCAGCATGGGGTCAAAAGCCATCCCTTCACCTTCCAGCTGCTGAAATGTAAAATATTAAATGTCATCCCGGTGCTCTCCTTCTCACAGAATGGCAGAACAAACCCATGCTCCTGTTAACCCCACAAAGGGTAAAAACTGAAATCTTGGGCCTGTGGAAGTTAACTAAGCTCCCACTAAGTGACCCGTGCATCTTGCTTTATTATTTTTTTTTCTTTTGTCTTGCTCTCTTTGGCAGGAGTGGAGAATTGGTGCAATCACCCATGTAAAATGAAAGGAACAACAGGCAGCTCTAACTTCCTTGTTTTTCTTCTACAGTCCTTGCAAAAGATCCAGCAACAGAAAGCTCCCAAGTTTTAAATATTAGTGATGAAAAAGATTTCAAGACAGTTATCTGAGTCTTTTGTGTAGGTGATGATGCCTGAAGTATATGCTGTGTCTTTTATGTTTTGTTTTAATTCCTAGGAAACTACTATTTAAGGTATTCCCCTGGTCCCCTGCAGTTTTCTGAGTATTTCTCCCTTGTCTCTGTCTGCTTCCTTCCCTCCCACTCCCACCACACTTAGATGCATTGTGGACAGTGAGAATTCTGCCTGTTCTGTAGCTGACAGTAAGGAGTTAAATGGAGCAAAGCATACATAAAAGCCTTTACCCTTCAAAATTCCTTTCCTCCTTTCTGTGGGAAAAAGGTAACCTGGATATTCTGCGTTTTGAAGCTCAGTTGTTCTTTGCCCATTGCTGTTATTTCAAGAAAAGCAGCAGCAAAGAGCAAATACTGAAGTACCAGTCAGCTTTTTACCTGAGCATTTGTCATTCATAAAACTAGCAGCACAACAAAAAGGTGGGACATGGAAAGGTGCCATCTCTTGACTGGGGTTGTACAGGACACTGGTGACAGCTGGGTGTTGTTTGGGACCCCAGCAACTCATTCCCAGTCCTGAGAGCAGGGAGGATGTTGTTTCCTTGGTCAGGATTCATCATCCTTGAATTCAGATACCTGCACTGTGAACTTCTACACCTGAGCTCGTTGTCCAGGCTCCACTTACAGTGGGTGAAGAGAAATAGCTCTAGGGAGGATTAATTTAATCCTTCAGGAAAGACTTACATTATTACTAATGGTCCTTTTCAATCAAATTATTTGATCTCTAAGGAAGCTTGGATATTGGCATCTGTGCAGTAACTGTTGGTGAAGGTGAATCCTGCTCTGCAGGCTGAGGGAAGTCTGATGACCAGTATCTGACTGGCCATTCTCCATTTGGCCTGTCAGCCCTTGGCTGGAAGAACAGACCTGTGGCAGTTGCTCTGCCACTGCCCTCCAGGGGCAGGGCAGCTCAGACCTCATGGACATGTTCTCGTCAGTAGCTGTGAGAAGTTACCTTCCAGTGCCACTGCTGTTTTACTATCTCATGAGAGAGTCGATTTAGATCCACTTTATTTGGAGTGATTAATTTAAGTTTAATTAAGGGATGTCAACTCTGCAGAATGCTGTCACAGTATAATGATCTCCTGCTGTTGCATAAATGTCAAGTCAAAGCTGGGACTTGCTTCCAAAGCAGGAGGCATTTATCTTGTGACAGTGTTGTATTAAAATGACTTATTCCTGCTGCACCAAATGATGGGTGTAAATTGTCTGGCGCTGGTGCAGTAGACTGGAAGGTGCCTACTGTACAGCCAGCTTTCCTGCAGCGCAGCAGAGGTGTTGGGACACGGCAGGGTGGCTCCCGTGCTCTTTCTGTGGGCTGCTGCTTCTCAAAGGGTGAGAACGAGTTTTACGATAGTCGTCCTCCATCCACTGTTGCTGTCTAAACAGATTCTTCTCTGCCAGTTGCTTGCTAGACTAGAGTTGCTTACCCTGATAGAGAAGAGGCTGAGAAAAACAAATTTATTTGGCTGGACCGTAATCTCTTTGCAATCAGACACTGCTACTGCTTTCCTCTGTAGTAGTCACTTGTGATACTAATTTCTGTTTCAGAGCAAAGCATGTTTCTAGCTACTGGACTCTCTCTTCACATAGTAAATGATGGGGTTCAGCTGTCGACCAGCTTTGGTTTGTTTTCAGAAGGTGCTATCCTTGTCAGATCTCCAGTACTGTTTCCATATGAACCTGGAAACCCCAAAAAGCCACTTGGCATCAACTTGCCTTAACCTTGTGATCTCAAGCACTTGTACTTGTTTCAGACTGAAATCTAATCAAAACTGGAGAAGAGGACTGAGGGAAGACTTTTTTTAGCTTCTTAGGTGTTTTGCAAGTCTGTTATTTCAGGGTAAAGCTGAACAGGCAAAATTGTGCAGATTAAAAAAAAAAGACAAACCCCGCATCACCATCTGAGCTCTGAGAGAAGATTGCAGTGCGAATACTTACATTATATGGGTTGTCTGGATTAAATGTTTGATCTGTTTCTCGTCCCATTGGCCTGGTGTCATTAAACTGGTGATCAAGCTCTTGACTCAGTTGCACTGTAGGTGACCTGGGGTTTACTTCTTCAGCAGCAGCTTCCAAGTCTTCCTCATCAAAGTTTGATCCTGATTGGCGCTTGTTTCTCTTCATTTCTCTCCTTTGGTTATCTGAAGAAATAATCACCAGAGGATAATCTTGAACATTCAAAGTAAAGATAAACAGAAGGTTCCTTGTATTTATCTAATGTTTCAGTGATTTCTTTAAATACTGAAAAAAGGAGAGGATGGAGGGCAGAGAGAAAGCCAAAGCTGTGCGTTAGTAAACCATGAGCATCCCCATGGGAGCTGCTTGCCTTTCTTTGTTGTATCTGCAGCCAATGTCAATCCAAAACAGTATGATTACCTTTTTTTCTCCCCTCTTCCCCTCCTTGAGGCAAAATGTGTGTGAGAAGATTGGTTGGGGGTTTTTTGACCCACCCCGTGGTCACTGATGCCAAGTCAGCAGCAGTTGCTAGCACTAGCAAGACCAGTCATACACATATCATTTTTTAAAAATGATTTTATGACAGAATGGTGCCCTGCTCTCAAGGACAGCTGGGGAACCTGGTGGAAAAAGGTTCTGGACAGCTTTGATACTGCTCTTTTGTTGCTCAGTGGGATAGGCAAGGTCATGAGGAAAGTGGAAAATGTTGGTAGCTTGGATCCACGTCAGGTGCTCTGAAATGTGGTGAATTTTTCTGGCTTGTGTTGTCCTCCCCGAGTGTTCTGATATTAACTGGACCAAGGAAGAATAAATCTTTTCAAGCCTTCTCTCCTCTTAGGCCTGGAAGTCACCTGGAGAAGTTGCTGTCTCCCTCGTGACTCCTGAACACCTTTGCTAAACTTGGCTCTGGGTGACAAGAGTACTTCAGTGTTGGGACTGCCCCCAGAACCTCATAAACCATGCACCAGTTGAGTAGCTTAAAGCATCTCATCCTTCCACTCCACTGATATCCTCTGGAGAAGCAGGGTAGGAAACAGGACAGGCTATGGTCCCAGGCCAGGAGCTTGATATTCCCCAACTCTTGGCCAGGTATAATGTTCCTGCTACCTGGTGTCAGCTACCTCAATGTTTTGGGGGCTAGTTTGAGCTCTTGTCATTCTGTGGAAGGAGGCTAATTTCTCTGGGAATGTTTCATCTCATAGACACCCACATGGGCTGTATAAATTGTCTGAGGAAATACAAATACGGAAAATCTCTAATGGATAAACTTCAAACCCCCAATCTCAGCATGAACCCACAAAGGCATGGGAAAACAGGCTGGGCAAGGGAGGAAAGGAGTCTGGTTTCCCAGATGTGCAAGTTTCAGTGGCAAACATGATGTCAGGAAGGCATTTAGATGAAGGGAGGGATAAAATACTTTTTAAATAAAAGAAGTGTTACCTTTGGGATATGTTGGTCGCAGCCAGAAAATTGGAAGATCCCCGCAAAGCTCTAAAATTTTGGGGCTTAGGAAGCTGTTATGCTTGATAGGCTCATCTGCAGCCACCCAGATAAGGGAATTTTTGTCAAATCTCACAGGCATGATTTCATCTTCCTGCAAATAGAAGAGTGTAAATCCTTTGCTGCTCAGTGAGCAGTCATGTGCCTGCTTTCTGTTAATTCTTGAGCACCAAGCTGTATAATCACCCGCTGCAACTAATACTGAGCATCCTTCTGTTGCATGAATGTGAACTGACTTCACAGAGCCAAGGCCTGGGGAAAGGCTGCCGCAGCTGAAACAAAGGGCAAAACTACTGTCAGCTTCGCTGGGGCTGTGATTTCACCCATTTCACTCCTGGAAGGCTTTTGCCCCATGTGCATGGGCTGGGTGTCAGAGATCCTTTTTAGCCCAAAGCATCGGTATTCCAGGTGGTTAAAACTGTGAAGATTTACCACCTTCAGCAAAGCAGCAATGAAATACTCCAGCAAAACCCAAGCCCCTAATCTTTTATTATGCCCCATTCACATTTGATGTACTCCCAATATAACTGTATTTACAATGTGTGCAGGGGATGGGGGGGCGGAATCTTGTTCAGAAGTTTTAGAGAGGATTATAGCTTGAGAGCTGCTCCAGCTTCCAGTTTAAGTCAATGTGATCGGTCTGATTAAAGGTCTTGTTTGGTAAAAGCAATTCAATTGACCAAAAACTTGAAGTGCAAGTTAAAGGAGCCTGCCTTTTTGAAGTGTACCCTGCAGGTTTTTGGTTCATATCTTCAAAGTAATGCAGGAAAATGCCAGTGATTGATTCTTTAAAGTTGTTAGTTCAAAGTATTATTTTACATAAAATGTGTAAGTATTTTATAGCAACAGTGAAATATTAAAAGAAAACCAACTTTTGAATCATGAAAACCAGTATGGTTTCAAAGTTAAAATTCTAAATTGCTTTCATGAAAGTCATCAAAACTTGTTATATAACTGACTAGATCAATTTATTCCCTTGGGTTGTTGTTTCTTTAGTGTGTTTATTGATTTCTTTTGTAGGTCTCAAGTCATTTAAGTTTGCTTTCCAATCTGTCTACTGCTCTTTATTTATATTCTCTCACTTAAGCTTTTATCAACATCAGAAATATCTAAGTCTAGTTTTCAGAAATAAAAATACCCTTTGTTTTTGTTTGAGATGATCCTGACTTGTGAGCAGACAGAATTTGGGTATCTATAAAACTCACTTTACTCAACCATTTTTTTAAGCAATGTTATGATATGTGTTATAAGAAAACAGCATATCCATACTTTCTCCTAAATACTTGCATATGAGAGAGAGGACTTGCTCTAGGAAAAATAAATATTATTCTGCCATTCCTATTGTACATCTAGCCTGGAAAGTCGAATGTCAGGGAAAGGTTAATGATAGCACTGAGTTGCCTGCTTGTTTTGGCTTCGGTGCATACAATTCATTGCAGCGTTCATGTAGGTGATGCATCTTTGGAGAAAATGCACAAAAAACAGGACAAGGAAACAGGCTTGTTGTCACCAGGTAAAGTATTAGAAATAACTTTTTGCCTGTTTTAGGATAATGTCTTCAGGTCTATGACTTTGTTCTTACAAAAAGATGAAAAATTCAAACTTTATCTTTAGGCAATAGTGCTAGTGAAGACAAAAAGCCCAGCTGCCTTTAAAATAAGGCAAGGCTCTCTGGAATTTGTGCAAGTTCTCTTTCCCACTATGGGGAAAATTCCACCAGCTTCAGGGGGCTTTGTGACATTTCTGCTGCCTTGCTGACTTGGTTTGGAGACCTTTTTTCCCTTAGTTTTGAAGTAGATGTTCAGTAATCACAGCACCATTGCAGGTAGGTACAGCCTTAACAGCGCCTCTCTCCTTGCTAATTGTATCTGCTTTTATTCTCTTGGGACCAGAGCAAACCTAGGGAAAGAGGTTGTGAATCTCCTGTGCTCTCCTGACAGTAGCTGAGCCCCCACCAGTGTCCAGGCTCAGCCATACTCAAGTCACTGGAGCCACTTCTGTGTGAGAGATGGGTTTGGGGGTCTGAGCTCTGGGAAACTCAGACTTTGTGCACATAAAGCTATAGGCTTTTTTTGCAGAAGTGAAATGAGGAGACGGTTTGGCGGTATCTGGGTGAGAACTGCAGCTTTTTTGCTGGCTGTGATGCAGATTCTATGAAATTTAGTTGCCATGTTGTAAAATTGTTCGACGCTAAGGAGGCAATTTCTTAATTTTTAAAAAATTATTATTTCTTCTGAGTTACCTGAATTTTTGCCATATTTTCCACAATTCCCTTTTATTGACTATTTCAGAGGGCTTGAGTGATGGACTCCATGCTTCTGTTCAAGAGCATTGATAGAAATCTCCTGGGATCTACCATGATTGCATTGACTAAAGAGCTGCTTCTTCCACGCTCTCCCTTCCAGCCTTTTGCACAGCCTATTCTCAGGCAGGTGCTTTTGTCATGGAGGTCTCCTATGGATCTGTTAGAGATCGGTCTGTGGCTTCCCCACTCACTAATCTGCAGCCTCTCACGATGTCCCTGGACACAGTGACATGTCTGACACCAATCTTGCTTTTCAGAGACCCCTTGCAACCATTCAGTGAATCCTCAACTATCATTCACTATCCTCAACAACCCTACAACTAGCCACAGTGGCTTTCAAATCTCATTTTTAGTTGTATTTAAATACCACTTTAAGACCCTCTCTGTACAAAGAGTAGTTGAAAAATAAATAATTAGATTACCCCTTACCAGCTCAGATGAGAGGCTCGCTTTAGTCATAGCATCAACTTCGGGGACGTGAGCTTTTGGCTGAGCTTTGATGTAACACTTTTCTCCTTCAGCAAAACGGATCCCAGTTATGCCCTGCAAAAGCAGAAGGCAGAGGGTTGTGCACAGCCCTCCAGCTCCTCGCTACCCCAAGAAAGCGCCTCAGCTCTGCTAAAATTGCCACTGAATTTTCATTTTGAATGCTAATCTTATTTAAAACCAGATGCAATAAAACACTCTTCTCTCATCATTTTAGCTTCACAATTTTGGTCAAATGGGTCTAGAAGTTTTTGCTTCATTTCTGAAAGTGGGGGGTGTTTTATGTAAGTGCTTCCATGGAAGCTGTAGGCTACTTGGAGTAGCTCTGTTAAGGAGTTACTTGACATGATTTGAACTGTAACTTAGCACCTAACGTAGGAAGTCTCAAAGTTGTGTTAGCTGGTGGTGTGGTACCCTTGTGACACAGATTTACAAAAATATGGGGGCAGCTTAGTTCAATTTATACACGTAAGTGGCTGTGACAGCAAGGGGAAGTTCGTGATGGGAAATTTGGTGCAGAAATCTGTGTGTGGGACTTCATCTCACCTGCTAGGGTGAAACACAATTGCATAAACCGTGGATGTCTAGTTTTAAGCAAGAGAAGGAGCTCCAGAGGGAGCAAGTCTCCAGAAAGTCTTGGGGTGTACCTTCCAGACCTGTGCCAGAACCTCAGGCATCAACATTTTACTATGGGAGCCTTGTCTGTAGTTTCTACATTTCTGCTGTAAGATTTGGGTATCCATAAAAGAACTCTTTTTTATGTTATAAATTTAGATACCTTGTTGTAAATGACAAAACTTCTTGTTTTTCATACAGTTGCACATGCTCCAGCCAACCACTGAAATACGATTACTTAGTGCCTTTTGAGATGTGCTAGTTTTCTGCCTGGCCTCTAGCTGCCAGGACAAGGGGGCATGGGTGTCAGCATGGCCCCTCTCACCTGCCCTGAAGGGGCATTGTGGGTGCCCTGGCCATCTAGTGCAGCATGAGATGGATGGTACTGGGACACCTGAGTCATGTCCTGTATGTTGCAGGTGCTGTATAGCTAGGCACACCCCCATCAAAACAAAGTGACTAATTGTTGAGCAGTAAGAGAGGGGATGGCTGTGCAGGGATGGGTGCACTAGGAAATAAGGCTTTGTGATGCACCAAGCATGCTAGGAGTACCCTAATATTGCCAAATCCAAGCCTTCACTGACTGTGCAATCACTCCAGCAGTGCCAGTCAATCGAAAGCTACCGATGTAAATACTAATCCGTTGGAAGCACATCTCTTCAATTGCTTTCACCTTTTTGTGCATTCTTGGCTCAAAACCCAAGGGGCAGCATCCCTTTGCTCTCACTGAGCCTGGTCCTGGCTCTCTGTAATTACAAGCAGGCGCTGTCCCTCCCTCACTGGGAGGTCCTTTTAGCTGGTTGGTGTTGGGAGCTGATTTCTGACCTGGGTACGACAGGCAGTACTTACCAGCAACACATGTGGAAGCAAAACGAATTCAGTATCTCCAGTGGACTGATGCTTTTGAGCGGATGTGAAATCGCAAAGGCAAATGAGAAGAACTCACTGTAGATGCTCTTATTCAGCTGCTAATAATGTTGCTATGGTGATGTTAATGAGAGTTCTGTAAAGGTAGAACCGCAATTGTGGTTGGGGTCCTGTGGTTGGGGTCCAGGGTCTCCTGGCATGGATTTGTTTGTACTTGCTGAGAAGCCAAGGAGCTGAATTTCCTTGCCTTTCTAGATCCAGCAAGGGGAAGGTGGCTGCTCCAGAGGCAGAGATGCTTCCTAGCAGCAGCATCTTTATTTTCAGTGCTGCTTTGACTTACAGAGGACTTAACTCTGAAGTTGAATGTTTTGCGCCTGAGAACATTAACTGCAGAGTCTGGGCCCTGTAAATGGGCTTCTGCAGCATCACATAGATGTGCCTTTAGTAGCTCAGGGGTGGTACAGGTCAGTGAACTACTCTGTCCAATCTGTTGAACTGTGCTGAGATTTGGCATCTGTTGGTCCAGGCTCTGTGCTGAGCAGCCACAGCCAAGTTGCTGGTGTACCCAAATGTGTTTGCTTCAATCCAAGTGACCCAGCACCTTGCATTTGGTGAATGGATGCATAATCTGTGCTAAATGCCTCCATCCTCTCCCCTGGGGATGAACTTAGGCCAACCCATGGAGAGCAGCTCCCATCCTTGATCTCAGGGCAGAGCAAGCTCCCCAGGTCAAGCGCTGTATAGTGGTCTCTCCTTGGTGTCTAGTTGGCTTACTGTCGTGACCCTATGCTCCTAAAACAGGTATGTTTGGGGGAAGTGGTTTTTCTAGTTCAAATGACAGGAAATCATGCAAGGGTTGTTTCACAGCCTGCCAGAATGTTTTTTTAGCAAGATCTCAAGGTTGCATGTTGTAGTTCTGCTCAGTGGTGTGAAAATGCAGAGTGTTAACATGGAGCCAAATCTGATGTAGCCTGATCCATATTACTTCCCAGAGTGGTACATGGCATGGCTTATTCCCAAAAAGCACTTAGATTTTGTTTAGGAGGAAACTGCCTGTCTCCCTGTGAAAGCAAGCCAGGAGAGTAAGAATGTTTGTGCGGATGTTTGGAGGCTGGAACCTGAGACTGACTGGGGCAGAGAAGTCAGGGCAGGGCAAGGTGTCCTTAGAGTCCAGCAGTGGAGCATGTTACATGAAGGACAAGGGTGACAGTACTTACGATCTGAAAATCATGAACTTCAACAGCCTCTTCATTCCCACTTCCTGTTTTGAATGTCTCTAAGTTATTTCCAGCATCTATTTCCATTGATCCATCTTGTACTTTTCCATTAATGCTCATAGTGTAGTGAACGTTGTACACCTGGAATTGAAAAAAGAGCAATAGCACATGCTAGTAGTTGCTTATTGCTTTCCTCCTACACTGGGCAGTGGGTCAATCTGACTATCATATCCCTTCTAACTTTTGCTTCTGTAAGCATTTGATAACCCTCCAACAATCAACACTGCACTACTGGACCATCGGGGCAGGCTGGTGGTCCAGCCTGAGGAACCATTTCTGACCCCCAAAGCCCTGAGGAACCATTTCTGACCCCACAGCTGTCCCTGCTCTGAGCAGCAGGTTGGACTAGAGACCTCCTGAGGTCCCCCTTCCAGGGAGTGCTCACAGTTCTACTCAAAAACAATGTGAGGTGAGTCCACGTCCGGGTTCACTCTGACCTAAAAACCTTCTTCTAGGTCATATTTTAGGAATTGCTTGTTATGCTGGCGTGATTCCCAAAGGAAAGCAGGAGCGAATATCCTACTCTGAAGGAGACCAACCCCTATTTATGTATTAGGATGTTCTGCTGAGGCACAGAAAAACAGGTTCCTCTTGAATACGAACATGCTTCCCAGCTTGTAATGGATGTGAACTTTGTTTAAATTGGATGTGAAGTTGTATAGGCTTGTATTTTCCTTGTCAGCGTATTTGCTCTTATCCTATTTTCAATGAGGAAAGCTGCAGCGTGGTTTGTATTTGCTGGAGGACCACAATCTGTGGAGGGCTTTTGTGATTCTCTTGTGCAGCTCTGCCAGAAGTGCTGCACAAGCAGTTTATTTTGGGTCTTAAAAGAGCCTTTGCAGCATTTTAATGAAAAATTTACACTGACAGCTAGAGACAAATTTCTTCTTCTCTCACCTTCGCTCAAGAAAGTCTAAGGTGCTAAAGATTCATGGTTCCTCAGTTATACAGAGTCATTCCCATATTCTTAGCTGTCTAGGACTCCTGTTGAATGTGGTTCATAGAACCAGACCAATCTATGTGGCCTCCCCTGATAGGGGCTGAGCTTTAGTAGAGACTTTGATACCCCTGTCAGTTAAGGAAGAATTTAAAAATATAAAATAAAAATAAGGATTAAAAAATGCCTTATTTTTTTAATGAATGACCCTGAATATAATTTTTGCTTCCTAAACATTTGCAAGTCAACTGCAGCTTTCTGAGATTGAAGGCAGCTTGGAAAAATAACTCTCAGGTTTCTCAGTGTCTTCACTGGGAGATCAACTTCACATCTAGAGATCAACATTGAAGCTTAATGACTCCTGTGAATGTGACATATTTCACAAGGCTGAATTTAGATGATGGGAGCAATAATAAAAGGTGAAACTTTGTCCTGTACTCCATAAGTGCACCCACCTCCTCAGAGCTGAATGCACTGTATCCCCATTTGTGTCCTTCTCTCTTTTCAAAAGCCTAGAGAAGTAGATGACTCTTGCAGCATGTCTTGGAGGTCAGCAGCGTGTCCTGTCTTTCTGGGGGAAAACCTTGTACTTTTTTTTCTGATTATCTGAATTATCGCTCTGTGTGTGGGTGTGTCTCACAGAGGAACCTCTGCTCTGGTTGCTGGAATTCACACAAGGCTCTCCTTGATGAGGACTGGCGTGTGACCGGAGGCAGCACAAAACTTCTTCCAAGGTAAATTCAAGGATACTAACTTAATTTATGGAGTAAGTCACATTTATGTGTGTACCATTATGTCTCAAATATGCTTTAAACATAAATACTATGTAAACAGAAAGAAAAGTTAACCTGTGAACATGTTCTAATGCTCTGAGGTTCGGTTCTTACACTGACCAACAGCTTCTCATTTTCATGGGTTTTACGTGTGCCCCGGAAACTGTAAATAACAAAACTTACCAAGACTTTAAAAATTGCTCCACAGCTGCTAAGCAAAAGTGCCTAAGTGTATGCACAGTCATACAAAGCATCAGAGTGAAATAATGGTGCCTGTTACTGGGTTAATTATAGCATTATATACTTGAGGGTCTAGGTAGAATGTGGATCAAGAATGCAGATGATGTGAAAAAGGAATTTACACATTTCAATGCTTTTTTTGTCCTGAGAGCTGGAGCTTGCCCAGGATGTGAATCCCCGGGGTCTTGTTGGGGTTTGAGTTCACTGAGCATTTGCAAGCAGAAATCAATGTAGCATCTGTGCTTTCAAAGATGTTTCGTGTTTGCTAGTAAATGTGCTTCCAGGAAGCTCCATCCAAACAGCCACCAAAGATAGCGATTATGGGTTTGGATTTTAGGTGTTTGGAAATTTTTGAAAGCATGGAAAAAAATACAAGAGAAAAATAAAGACCTCTTTATAGACCTCGCAAGAAGAGTTTCCAGCCCATGCCTTCTCCGTACGTGCAAGAGCTCCAAGCCCGCCCGCCTCCGGGTGCGGACGTGCCGCTGGGCCCGGCGCCAGCCGCGCTCACCTGCTGCTCCGTGGCTTTCCAGAAGTAGAAGGCGCCGATGGCTCCGGCCAGGAGCAGGAGCGCTCCAGCGATCAGCACTGCGGCTCCGGCCTTCAGCAGCCGCCCGGGCCCGGGAGGAGCCGCCGCCGCGTACGCCTGCGGAGAGAGCGGGGCTGGAGCGGAGCGGGGACCCCTGTGCGGGCAGAGACCTCGGCCCGGCGGGACCCGCGCCCCGGCACCCCCGTTCGAACCCCGACCCGTCCTGAGCCCTGGGCTTGACCAGACCCGACCCGTCCTGATACGACCCCATCACGATCTGTTCGGTCCGGATCCGATCCCACCCGACTCGTTTTGTCCTGATCCGTCCCGTTACATCCCGACCTGTACCGACCCGACCCGACCTGACCTATCCCGGTACCCAACTCGTCCCGTCCCCTCCCGACCCGACCCGTGCCGTCACATCCCGACCCGCTCGGTCCCGTTCCCTCCCGACAGGTTTTGTCCCCATCCCATCCGGTCCCGCCCGGTGCCGCCCCACATCACTCACGGGGGGCAGGCACAGCTCCACATCGTCGGGCCCAGCGTGGGCGATGGGCACCTTCTCGGAGCCCTCTGCCATGGCTACCGCGGGATGGAGAGGTGCCCCGGGCTCCGCCGCCGCCCCGGTCCCGGCCCCGGCCCCAGCCCCGACGGGGGGCTGCACCGCCCCGGCCCGCCCCGCTCCCGGCCCCAGCCGGCGGGGAGGGTAGGACCGCCCCCTCCAGGGCACAATGAGCCCCTTGAGCTGCCCAGCGGCCGCCGGAGCTTCCTGGGGCTGTGACCTCCTGCCCCGGCCCAGTCCCCCGCCAACCCACCCCCGGGTCTGGTCTCCAGCTCCCGAGCAGGGGGGTGTAGGGGACACACACGGACACACACCCCCTGCGTGCCGTGGCGGAGAGGAGGGATGCCCCGCCAGAGAGACGGCCGTCATAAAAAAACAGCTTTTAAAGTAGAACAACATATTAACTGCTTTTTTACACTTGCCACAGGAATTCACAGGCGCTGGAGTTGACAAGCTGCTTGTTCGGTGATTGCTCTGCTAAACACCTCGCTGCCTGGCACAAGGCAACAGCCCCGTGTCCGGGCTGGGCACAGCCTGGGAAAGGGAACATTGAGCCCAGGCCTGGTACAGGCTTAGCAAGGGCAAAGGATTTGCCTTTGACTTGAGGAGGAAATGCTACACAGCGTTTTTTAAAAATTTTCATTTATTAAGGTCATGGATACCTTGAGCCTTTACCTCTGAAGTGGATGTATCTCTCAGATTTCCTGTGTTTCCTGTAATTTGACATGCTCAGTTTTTGTTTTGTTTTGTTTTCTGAGCATCTGAAGTACAGCAGGATTATAGGAAATTTTGCTTGAAAGTAATGTTTACCTGCATCTGTTTACTCATCTTAATATTGTACATGGCAAGCTTTTAAGGGCTACAACTGGCTATGTGTGTCTATTCATGTGTCTGTCCATGTCTGTGTTTCTTTCATGCCCCATATGGATGTCCTGCCAGTACATACATGCTCATGCATGTGTCTGCGTGTGCACTTTGATGCTGGAAAATAAACTGTGCTGGATCCATTTGGGGCTGATGGTGTCAAATACCAAGCACAGCATCCTTCACCAGGCTGGAAGCTGAGAAAAAAATAACAACTGCAAAAAGAGCATGAAGGGAGGATGTCTGAGTTGTGACCTGTCCTGCCCTGCCTTTCTTGCTCAGTGGCCCAGCTCCAGCTATCCAGACAGGCAACAGCACTGCATTGTGGTGGGGCTGTTAATCTGGGGAGAGCCTGCCACATGGGGCCCCATCTAACTCCAGAGCAATGCCTACACTAACTAGATCTGCTGTAGCATTTTTTTTTTCAAAGTATGCATCTCCATTTATATTTCTCTTGCCCTTCCCCTTTCTTCTCCATTTTGCTTGTCTGTCTTGTTTTGTTCAGTTGTTGCACACTACTGACATGTCCCCCCATTTAAAAATTTCTGGGATCTTGATAGCAGAGGCCAGCTGATGACCTCGTCCCACCATGGCTCATCCCTCGAGAGGCAAGTTTGGCCCCCACAGTTGATTTCCTACACCTGCCTCTTCTCTGTGCCCCACTCCATAACTGCAAAAATCTTATTTTTTTTGTATCTAAATCCCCTTAACTGACTTGACCAGTAGTTTAAAACCCATCATCCAGCACTGCAAAAGCAGAGAAAGCTCGGAGCCTGCTGGCGGCTTTGAGTCTGCGTGCTTGGTGACTGACTATCAGAGACATACAGTCTCCATTTTCCTTCCCTTGAACCCAAATTCATCCTTCCCGTCGATTACTGTCGTTAACGATCAGACCTTCAACCAAAATTTAACTGGCATAGTTTCTGCTGAAAATAAACACAATCACAGCTCATTAAATCAAAAGCAAAGCCTACTGTGCAACTTCCTAAACTAGGACATATTCCAGCCTGCTCTCAAATGACATACTGTGCTAGGTTGGGGCTAATAATAAGATTATGATCCTCTTCATTAGCAAGTATTTTGTTACACCAAAAATCTCGTGAATGGATATGTCTGTCTTGGCAAAATGTGAGAATCCCAGTCTTTGATCTCAAACCTTCATTTAGCATTGCTGCTTTAAAAAGACAGATTTATTTTAAAGCCCCTGTGCTTGTCTCCCACGGGAAAATGTGCCAGGGAAGGAGTGCTTGCCTGGGAAGAGATGATGCTCATTGGGGTTTCAACTTGTTTGAGCTGCTTCCCCTGAGACTGAGGTGGGGAAGCTGCTGCCCCTCCCATCCTGACACTCATCTGAGTGCCCAGTGGCTCCTTCTTTGGAAGGTGACTGGAAGGACAGTCACCCAAGCTGTTTTGACAAGCAAAAGTGCAGCTCAGGGTGTGGTGTTGAGGAGGAATGTCAGCAAAGACAATATTGGTGAAAGACTGAATAGGTGGAATTCAGTCATGCTGGATATTGACAGAGGAACCTTCACTCCAGGTGCTGTGTAATGAAGTGCAATATCCCTCCTGGGGCAAACAAGATGGGGTCAGAGGGCTCACCCCCCCCTCCCCACACTGATGGAGCAGTAGCAACCCTGTTGGGTTTTGGCATGGGCAGATTCCAACAATTCCAAGCAATGATGCCATTTACGAGCTGATCTGCAGGGATTGGTGCTCAACTACCAGTCCTTGGATGACTGGGGTGTGAGTTGGGTCCTGCTCACCTGGGAAGGTGTGGGTGGGCGAACTGGTCCTTTGGGAGGGAACTGTTCTGCCTAAACCCCAGGAGAGAAGCTGTGCAGCATTCCCTGCTCAAGTCAAGTTACAAATCCCTCAAGTAATCTTCCAAACATACTTTTCTCATGCAGGGAACAATCCCAGATTATTTTTTTCCCAACTCTGAGCATCATTGCCCCTTCTTCTTTTGTTCCACAGACAGAGGAAGAGCAGCATGAAATTTCAGGCAGACAGAAAAGAAAAAAATGTTCCTGTTACACGGTTCACAGCTTACCACGTCTCGTTAACCCCTATGCTCATGCTTTACCTTTTGTGTGGGCACAGAGCTGTTTTCCTTGGAGGGTGCAGGGAGTGCATCTTTTGCCATTTGATTGATTAGGCGACAAGAGAGAAAACAGGATTTTTTAGACAGATGCAAATCTGTGCAAACAGCTCAGCATTCAGCAGCTCCAGACTCTTGCTGCAGAGTGCAAAGATGAGCGCAACAGCCAGTGTTTGCAGGGCTTAGGACAAAAAAACGTGACTTGCCTTTCACTGACTGAACCCTTCATTTGCAATAAAGATGATGATGATACAAGTGTCTGAGCCCAGTCTCCTCTCTAAATAACATGTGTGTGCTCAGCTGGATTAAGCCAACTTCTGAGACTGGAAATCATAATAACAGTCTTTTACAGGACAGCCTTTCTGGTCGTCTAATACTATTATCCTCTGGGCTGAAAAGCATTCCAGAGCACTTGGAGTGCTACGGTGAATGTGAGGTTGTTTAGCTGATAGTACTGGCTTGTCTCAAGGAAGCACATTTTCTCATTATTTTTCAGTTTAAAGAAAAAGTTTAGAAGGAGAAATAGGAATATTAAAAATGAGAAGGCTTTGGTCATGCTGTGTGCCTTTCTGTAAGTCTCTTATGGTTCCTTATGCATTTCATCTTCATTTTCTAAGTGTTCCAAATAGTTATTTGAATTCCATGATGGCCTGAACAAAAATTTGTGAGGGCTACTGAGACTGGGCACCTGCTCTGCTTTTCCATGGCTTTACAGCATCATAACATGGTGCCAATTCAGGTGCCACATACTTGATGTCTTTTCAAAATAACCAAAGAACTTTGGGGAAAAAAAATCCTACAGA
The DNA here is from genome assembly GCF_001604755.1 of Lepidothrix coronata. Classification (NCBI taxonomy): domain Eukaryota; kingdom Metazoa; phylum Chordata; class Aves; order Passeriformes; family Pipridae; genus Lepidothrix; species Lepidothrix coronata. Next base: position 1,630,779 of record NW_016690323.1, on the reverse strand, counting down.
AAAAGAAGATGTTGACTTTGATTTGATTGGTAGTAAATTAAACTAATCTTGCCCTGTCTTTAACTCAACCCATGAGCCTTTTGTTATATTTTCTCTCCCCTGTCCAGCTGAGATGGGGAGTGATAGAGCTTTGGCAGGCATTTGGTATCCAGCTGGGGTCAACCCACCACAATAACAAAGTAGGACAATGGAAATGAAATGAAATCCTAAAAACATTTCCCCCCCACCCCATCCTTTTTTCCGGGCTCAACCTTGCTCCTGATTTTCTCTCCGTTCTATGCAGCAGTGGCACAGGGGGATAGGGAATAGGGGCTGTGGTCAGTTCATCACAAGTTGTCTCTGCAGCTGCTTCCTCCTCAGAGGGAGGACTCCTCACACTCTGCCCTTGCTCTAGTATGGGGTTCCTCTCACAGGAGACAGTCCTCCATGAACTTCTCCAGTGTGAATCTTTCCCATGGCTGCAGTTCTGCATGAACTGCTCTAGTGTGGGTCCCTGGTGGGGTCACAAGTCCTGCCAGCAAACCTGCTCCAGCTGGGCTTCTGTCTCCATAGGGCCACAGGTTCTGCCAGGAGCCTGATCCAGCATGGGCTTCCCACATGGTCACAACCTCCATCTGGCATCCATTTGCTCCTGGAGCACCCCCTCCCACTCCTTCTTCGCTGGCATTGGTGTCTGCAGGGCTGTTTCTCTCACATATTCCCATTTGCTGTTTTGCCAGGTTTTTCCTTCCCTTTCTTAACTCTGTTACCCCAGAGGTGCTAGCACTGTCCTTGATGGGCTCAGCCAAGGCTAGCAGTAGACCTGTCTTGGAGCTGTCTGGCATTGGCTCTATTGGACACTGGGAAAGCTTCTGGCAGTTTCTCACAGAAGCCACCCCCACAGCTCCTCTGCTACTAAACCCAAATACAGTTATTTAACCAGTGACAACCTAAGAATTTTGATAAACTCTAAATATTCTTGCTGGCACTGAGCCAAAGGATGAAAACCCATATATGTATGTCATCACCATGGCTCTCATCTCTGTGGTGTCCCTGGACGTTGTAGTGCCCCTGGGATGTTCTCTTTTCCACCTCTTGTCCCCCACTGATACAGTCTTCCCTTTTTTGATCAGCAACTCATGAAATTTTGAACACCAAATCCACTGTTTTTCCTGGAAGGCTGTGAAATTCTTTCTGGAAAGCTCTGCAATGTCCTGTGTTCTAATGTTACTCTAGGAGAAGACAGGCGTCCCTGTTTGCTCTGTTTGGGAGGCATCCCCAGCTGGACATCCCAGTGCAGCTGAGCTGGCCCCACTTGACAGCATGGCCTTAAACGTGCTTGGTGCAGGATGTCACTCATCACCCTGAATCCTTCCTCTTCTCTCCTGTGGTCGAATGAGGACATATGGGCCATCAGTTTGCTCTTCCTCACTCCAGGATGCTAAAGGCTGATTTGTCTTTCCCCAGGGCTGAATCCCGTCTATCCATATGTCTTCATCTTATTCTTCTTAATTTAGCTAGTAGCTGTGCCTTCTGTTTTCCTTGAATTAAAGAAATAAAATAAAATAACTAGCTGTCATTACTTGCTTTCATTCCTACCTTTAACGATGTGATCTCTTTTGTAGATATTCTGTGCAAATTGCTCATAGGCTGCTTTCTTTCTTAACCTCCAACCACAGCTTTGGAGGTAGTTATTATCTTAAACAACTTGGTAGCATCAATCTGTTTCTTTCCCAGAGGCTTCTTTACACTTTGATGAGAAATCTGCTAAGTTTCTTTTTGCTTTGTAGCAAAGGCTGAGCCTAGGTTTTTTTTTTCCCCTCACCAAAAAGCACCCATGAATCAACTATAATTCTTTTTTTGATCTATGCACTGTTCTTCTAATAATTTCATGACCTGGCTTTAGAGAATATTTCCAACGAGATTGTCCCAGAGGCGTCTGCAGTGCCAGAATGTTTTTTACAAATCCAATCTCTTGAACTGTATATTTTACTCACCCTTCTGATAACAATTTAAACATTTTTTTTTTTGCTTTCATCACCTTTATGAGACATTTGCAGGAGTTGATTCCAACAGATTTAATCCTTATTCCCCTATTCTTGGTTATTTGATTTAGCCTCTTACATCAGGCATTTTATTTAGCCAATCTATAACACTTCTTTCCCCAGGTTAGATCTTTACTTAAAAAAAAATAAATTCTTCCAGAATACCCTTTCTCACAGATTTCAGAACCTAAACCTAGGAGAGTGAAAAAACCAATAAACAACCATGAGAAATTTTTGTGTTGTGGGACTTTTTATCTTCACAACCCTTTTCTTGAGCTTGCTGTCCTCAGAAATGACCATGGAGACTATGACATGTGCATCAAGGTGTTCCAAGGCCTCTCTGTTTCCCACTGAGGGCTGTAATAGCTGCATTCCCTGTAAGGCTTAAGTTGGAACATGGATGAGAAAATGGGTAAGTTCTTGCTGGAAAATCCAGTAAACAGTGCTACGGCTCAACAGAAGCTATGGATCACTTGGATAAATACTTCCCTGAGAGGTAAAAGATAGGATAGACAGCAACCAAGACAATCATTGTTTCTGGGCCATTCCTGTCCTCCCTCCATGGCTTTCCTTACAAAATCAAGCTTTATCAGCAACAACAATAATAATTTTGGCCTGGCTAGGGCCACATCTCCTATCTCAAAGATGTGATTTGGTAAGCCTGGAGCAGCAGGGTCCTCATGTGTGTCCAGTGTGGACTGCTGAGGGGAACAAGTGCTTGAGAAATAGTATGAAAAAAGCTGGGGACCTTTCACCTTGAACATCCTAGAAGAATGAGGGATGGAGGGAGGAGAGGCAGCCTGTGACCTGGAGGCCTGATGAGTTGGGAGAAGGGATTGTGAGCTCCTGGGAAGAGCTGACTGCTGTGGGGCTCACAGCTGCCACTGTCCTGAAGACCCCCAATACAGCCCTGTTTCTCATCATAATTTAAGCTCCACATGTTATAGCCCATCTGCTCTGGGCCATGCATGTCATGGGGAGAGCTGAGGATGGAAAACACCACTGCAGGAAAGGGGTCTAATTGGAGAAGGGATGGCAGTGCCCTTTGTCCACAAGTTTGTGGGGTCCTGTGAGTTCAAGTGCAAAGCCCAACCCAGTTGGCTGGGGGAACACTGAGGAGGGCTGAGGATGGGCATGGCCTTTCCCTGCTCCTCAGCAGCAAGACTTTCTCCTTGCTGACAGACTTCTGGTTGCTGCCTCAAGCTGCTGCCTGTTCTTACACAGTGTATTAGGGACAGTAAGGACTTGTTATCAAACACTTCTGGGGTTGGTTTTGGGGAATAAGAAGAGTTAGCTTGCAGAGAGCTAGATAATTGTTCTGTAGCATTACCCTAGGTGGACAGAACTGCCTCACAGTTGCCTTGATTTCCTGTCTTCGAAGGTCTCCACCACACATGGCCTTGGTGGCCCAGAGCAGATTCTCAGCATAGCTGATTTCCTGGCCTCCACCCATGGAAAACCAAACTTGTGGTCCTTACCACACATAGCTCCCCCTTCCTGCAAGGAGGTAGCTGCAACTGCCCCAGAGTGTCTCGTGGCCATAAGGGAAGCCTGACTTTCCCATCTGGGACCAGCAAGTGACTCTGTGGGAGAAATATTCTCTGTGCAAGCTTAGCCTCATGAAAAGAGCTTTATTCCCTCACTGTCTGTGCTTGTTGGCTCTGAAGAAACCTGGCCTCCAGCTGTGGCAATACAGCTTTAAAGGCAGAGATGACTGGTATAGCATTTGCTCTGTGGTCGAGATGCAGCTGGGTGGTCCCTTGTGTGATGAATTAGTTAATGTGTGAAGAGGTCTGAGGAACATGCAGAGCACTGAGCATTTCTCATGCCTTCTGAGGATAATGCATTTTGAAGATCAACTTGGGTTTGCCTGCAGTGTGATTTGTTTAATTATTTAAAGCCTGTTAGCATATTTTCCTCAAGGGATGGAAAATCCTCAGCAAAAGGGTCCTTATGGCAGAACAGAGATCTCCATTGTACGCGGAATACCTGTGCTCACACCTAGTCACCCGCACCCATCCCATCACATTGTACAGTGGAAACACTGTGTAAATACCCACCTTCCCAACTCCATAAAATGCCTCATTACAGCCTCTTCTCCACACTTACAAGTCAGCACTTTGTAGGGCAGCTAAGGTTATCAGTGGTAGGTACCTGGTATGGAGAAGGATTTAAAAAGCAGTTCTCAACCTCAGCCCTTTCCAAGCCTATGCTTGGCTGGGCATGTCTGTGTGGTGCAAGGTGGAATAATGTTAAGATAGACAGAAAAGTAGATCTGAGATTCTTGTTGATGCACATGGAAGATCTCTCTGGTTCAGGAGTCTCATCTCCACATGGCTGCATAGTGCAGGTGCATGAGGAGGTGCAGAAAAGGTGTGGGAGCGAACGGCCCTGCCACAGGACTGGATTGGATGGATCCCAGGTGCTCTTGCTCTGTTTGAAAACAGTTTCTTGTTCAATTTTATTAAGCCTGCTGTGACAAACAGTGTGTGCAAAGCTGACTCCACACTGCTGAAATTCCAAGGGATGGTGCCTCTCCCTTCTTCACTGCCCCCCTGCTATGAAGTGCCAGCTTGACAGCTCTGGCTCCTCTATGCCGCCTAAAAGTCTGACCAGCGACCTCCCATTTAACAGAGGAAAAGCTCCTGATTGTTCTCAACTTTGAGAGAAATCACTGCATTTCTTGTGAGTAGACATGTCTGTGTATTGGGCAGGTTCAGGTGGCTGAGGCAGGACTTCTTTTCAGCATCCCTCTCGTACCTAGAAGGTATTACACAGCAAAGAAGCTGTACCAAATGTGAACTCCTCCTTTCATCTCCCTCTGTTGCACTGGGCAATGAATGCTAACAGAGGTGCCATCCTGGCTGTGGGACAGTTTGGAAATATTTTGGACTTGGTGTGAGAGAGCACTAGGGCTTTTCTGTCCTTGGCATGCCAATTTCTCCATGAGGAGCCTTCCTGGATAGGGGTAGAGATATTGACTGTCTTGCAGCTCGGAGATTTAGAGAATAAGGGGGACCTTGCTTCCCCTGGCTGGGATTGCACATGCCACCCAGGGGTTTCCCAGCACTGCTCAGAGCTGCAGGTACTGATGTACACGGATACCGGAGGTGGTACCACGTTGCCTTGTCTGTGTTAGAGTCTGCAGCACTATTTTTTTTACTGCAGCACAAATAGCCGGGACAGCTCTTTGATTTGCTCTGACATTATAATAGGGCACCCCAGAGACTGACGTTGTTTACACTGGCAAGGCCTGACATCCTAGTGGCATTTGAGCTGGGTCACCACAGATTCAAATTGTTGTTGATTTTTGTTCTGTGTTTACCCATGAAACCTGGACTCAAGGCTCAACTGGGGCACGGTAGCTGGTTTCCAAGAGGTCCACCCTTCAGCCAGTGTTACAGCTGAGTTGGCCGAGGTGCAAATAGGTCAAGAGCCCCGAGTGAAACATGACGAATTGGCGGCTCATTAAGGCCTGAACTCCAGACCTGTGTTCCCAGTCCTCTGCTCTAATCACCAGGCAAGACATGGAAGAGCCTCATGGGGCTGATGATGATAAAAGAAGAGTCAACAGCTTTATTTTGCAGCTTTATTAGCAAAACGATGTAAAGCCAATGTGCCTGACTCTATTATTCAACCTGTAATCTCTGCATGCTTCCATCCAGAGCTTCCCAGCCGTTTAACTAGGAGTCTGAACAATAAAATACGTTCAGTCCGAAATGGCTAAAGCAGAGGCAAAGCAGGAGGTAAGCTGTCTAATTGGAGAAGTTGCAGCGGGATTCTCACCCCAGGGGTCTGTCCCTTGGGATTAACAGTTTGCTGACATCTGGGTTGTGTGGCACTGCTGCCTTGCCCTGGGTCCCAACAGGGTTGATGGCAGGGAGCCAGAAAACAAAAAAATAAGTCCTCAAACTCTTACAACAGGGAAGACAAAGATTTTTATGCTGTCAACCTTGAATCCTACGTTCAGCTTTGGGCACCTTGCTACAAGAAAGATGTTGAGGTGCTGAAGTGTGTCCAGAGAAGGGCCATGAATTTGGGGAAATGTCTGGAGCACAGTTCTAATGAGGGAGCTGGGATTGTTTAGTCTGCAGGAAAGGGAGCTCAGGGGAAACATTATTGCTCTCCTCAACCACCTGAAAGGAGGTTGCAGTGAGGTGGGTGATGATCTCCTTTCCCAAATAACTAGGACAAGAGGAAATGGCTCCAAGTTGTGCCAGGGGAGATTTAGATTGGATATTAGAAAAAATGTTTTCATGGAGAAGGTTGTCAAGCACTGAAAAAGGCTGCCCAAGGAAGCGGGCAGCCTGGAGGTAATTAAAAGACATGTATATGTGGCACTTAGGGACATGGCAGTGGACTTGGCAGTGCTGGCTGGGTTAAAGGTTGGAATTGATGATCTTAAAGATCTTTTCCAACATAAATGATTCTATGATTCTATTTCAACCACTCAGAATGGCACCTTCATGGCAAATGCATGGGTGCCTCTACCTGTTTGCGATATGACAGGGTCTCAAGCTAGGGCTCGTCCTTCTGTCTGTGTCCTTTCCCAGCTGCAGGCAATACTGAGCCCTTGGCCACTACCAGGGACAGATTAATTTTCCCTAAATAAGGTGCATGAACTAGTTAAGAGAAAGAGGGAGAAGCTAGAAATTGGAGGAATCACCATTTAGAAACACTATTTCTTTCCTTCCTCCTATGAATGAGACACTGCTGGTTATTAGTTCAGATGCAGACCTTTGACACATAGGCTGTGAACACCTTGGGAGGATCATCACCCCAGGTCATTGCTTCTCCACAGCAATGCGCAGAGTCTCACACAGGCTCAGAGCTTGCCATAAATCCAACTAAAGTACTCAGCCTGGTGTTTGAAATCCACCCACATCCTTGCTTTTTACAAACTCGGGAAGAAAATGGCAAATTAATCCTTTTTTTAAAAGGATGAGTCGGTTCCTTGTCATTTTCTGCATGGCTCAGGATATGATAGTTCCTGCTGCATAAATACAGATTGTTTCTTTTCACAACTTTCCTTTCATCAGACTGCTAGGAAGGCCTGGAGGTTGTTAAATAATGTGAAAGATACTTGCTTCCCAATTAAGGTCAATCTCTTTTATCAGCGACTTTGCATATAAACTTCACTTTCATAAGGATTTCTATAAACTCCATGCCCAGCTCTGACAAACTGAGAGATGCCCAAATCTCTGAAGGAGCCAGAGAAGCGGCTGACTTCTTTCCCGGCTCTCAGCGCAAAGCAGGGATCTGATCTGTCATGATGACTGAGAACATGTCACAACAATCTGTTTGCATTCTTCAGGAAAGAAAAACATCTTTCTCTCCCCAAGCTGTAAGCTAATTTGGAGATTTTGCAAGCTGACATGCAACCTGATTAAAATGACCCCAGGCCAACAATTCTTCTTAGGCAGCTCGACAATTAAAGTCTAGACCTATCTGTAGCTGAGGGATTTTTTTCCCCCTTCAAATCCCTTTTAGGGAGGAGAGAGTTCTGTGTTTTTATTTTTAAATCTACATATTTGGAATTTTTCTTTTACACTTCGCTTCTACTGTAGCAGAATGTGCTAAGGGGATCTATATTTTTTCACATTTTGAGCAGATGAAACTTGTACGCAGAAGCCCCAGTTTCTTGCCTGCTGGAAAAATATACTGAATTTCCGAGGAAATAATACATGAATAAACTCGGGGACTCTAAGAAATACCCAAGGCACTTTGTGGCCTACATAAATCTGCCCTCTGAGGTAAAAATATTGTGCCCTCAATTTTCCAAAGTCAGTGGATATTTTTGTAATGACCATCACACTACTACTCAAATCACTTTTTTGCTTTTCTCAATTAGTTAAGCAGTGGGATCAGTTTATTAATCTGCTGAGTTTTTGTGAGCACAGCGATTTGTCAAGCAGCAAGCAATGAAAAATAAATAGGCACCTTCTGGCAGGACGTTTTTCAGGCCATGAGCAACCCCTAAATTTAGTTCAGTGATCTGGGGAGATTTGATGATTTGTCCATGAATATTTTAATGCCTATTTCTTTAAAAAATCACTGGTCATTTGTCATTAGTCATTCGTCCAAGATAAATCCAGGAGAGATTTTTCTTTCCCTTTGCTGATTTGGCTCAGCCTGGACCATCATCTGGTTTCTAGCTTGTCGACTGGCTAAACTGATTGGCAACTTGTATTTTGCTAAAGCTCTTCACAGAGCAATCAGATCCCCTAATGAGCTTTATTTGCGATTCAAATTCTATACTTTTGAACTATGAACTAAACTGGAGTGACTTGCAGACTAACTTTTTAGCAACACCGAAATACCCTGTACTGCTACGGTTTTTGACATGGGTTCTGAGCTGGGGTGGGAGCGTTCCCAGGTGCAAGGGTGGGATGGTGACAGAGGATGCCAGTGGCTTTACGCTGGAGACCCACAATGGGTCATTATGTGCCTATTCCAGCCCAAGTGGCTTATTGTCTTGTGATTCTCTATCTGCTTGGGGGGTATGAGCACATGGGCTTTTCTCACCTCATTGCACGACTGTGCCTGGGCTTTACTTCTTGCAAGACTTTTCTTCTCGGATTAGTTCAAGAGGAATTTGCCTCCTGGCCCATTTCTTTCTGCAGACACTGCTCCAGCTCAGAGATGGAAATTTCCCCTGAGCAGGTGAAGGAGATGTCTCCCTGGGGCACAAATGCTAGGAAAGTCAGATGGAGGCTGGCTCCCTGTTCCCAGCTAGGCTGAGCAATCCCTTCTGCTCCCTCATATGCCCCTGGAGAGCCCCTGTTCTGCCCTGCCAGGGCCTGCTCTTCCAGCCTCTCACAGGGCCTCACGTCCCAGTCCCAGTCCTGGGTGGGAGTTGATGGAGCCCACTCAGCTGGCATCTGTTTGGGGAATAATGCTGCCTTTGGTGAATTTACACCAAGGGGAGAAGGGCACCTTCCCTGTCCCAGATTGCTCCCAGGACCCTGGCCATTAAGGAACAAGGCCAGAAGCTTTTTAGAAATTATAGAGTGAAAGAATGGTTTCTGTTCTTTAAAGGGACCTTTAAAGATCATCTAGTTCCAAACCCCCTGCCATGGGCAGGATCACTTTGCACTAGACCAAGTTGCTCAGACCTCCATTCGACGTGGCTTGAACACTTCCAGGAATGGGGCATCTACCACCTCTCTGAGCAATCTGTTCCAGCCCCTCAGCACCCTCATTTCTTCTTAATATATAATCTGAACCCATCCTCTTTCAGTGTAAAGCCATTTCCCCTTGTCTTGACACTACACATCCTTGTAAAAAGCCCCTCTCCATCTCTCCACTGTAGTGCCTTTAGGTATTGGAAGGTGCTATAAGGTCTCCCCCTGCTTCTTCTCCCCAGGCTAGAGAACCACAGCTCTCTCAGCCTGTCCTCACGGCAGACGTGCTGCAGCCCTCTATCAGCAGCTGAACCCCGTTGCAGTGAGGTGTAACGCAGCTGCCGATTTCACGGCCGAGCCTCCCAGCCCGCGCCGGGCTGGAAAACCAACGACAATAAAAGCTCCGTCAACCAGAGAACCCCTCAGTCTAACCAGACACCATGATTTTAGCGCAACCCTCTCCCTCTGGGCTTTCCCGGTGGAGGATGCTGGAGTCTGCCGACCTCGCTGTTCCCGCAGTTTCCCTCCCTTCGGCGGGCCGGGCCATGCCCGCACCGCCCCCGTGCGGCGGCACTGCTGGAGCCGCCGGCAGCGCCCCGGGAACGCGGAGTCTCCCGGGATTTGTCTCCGGCTCAGGCACCACATCCATCCCCTTCCCCGCCAGGACACGTAGGAGGGTTGCATTAAAAGAAAGCAAACCCTGACTGGAAGGTTCTGCTCAGAGAGACCGCTCGCCCCGGGCACGCGGCGGGGCGCTGAGTGGGGGCGGGAGCGGGGATGGGGTAAAGGCTCTCGGGTACCAGACGGGCTCGGGATGGCGAGTGCGCCTGGATGGGTTCATGTGCGAGCCGCTGGTGGCAGCGCGGGTGCCCGGGCGCAGCTCTGCGCAGGGCTGGCACTCGCTGCAGGCTCCGGTGCTACTGTGGCCAGAGCAGGTTCCTCCGCTATCTCATCCATCATCATCGCTTCCAGCCCCGTTCTGTTCACGCCTTACACTTCTGATTGTCTTGGATTAAACGTTACCAGAGGAAATAATACTAATAGCCTTTCACAGCGAAGAAATCAACTTCTAAGGCATTTGTTATGGAAAGGATTATAATAAATTAAATGCTTAAACTAGCACTGTGCAAGCATTTTTGTCTTGGATCAAAATGTTTGCACTGGCTGTTTAAACATTTAATTTATTATAATGAGAAATATCATTGTAAAAATAAGCATGTTAATTAAACCTGAGTTTTGCAAATGTGAGTCATCCCATGTGGACACAGTATAATGAATATAGACAGGTAGAGTCTGCATGCCCTTTTTTTTCTCATTAAGAAAATTAACATTTACATCTTTAAACCCTGCAGCTATTAGTTATTTTTAATGAAATGTGTTGCCATTTCAAAGTTAAGCTCTTATATGATGCAATCAGATATTGCTAGGTCAGGGAAGAACTTTGCTAATTAAGTTGCAGAGAAGTTCTTTGCCACAGATAATTGATTAAAGTTGTTACATGGATAATCAATTTACTCTGTTAAATAAATAAAAATAAATAACTGCTAAGAAAACCCAGGTCATGCCAGGGTGGTAAAACAAAGGAGCACCCCGACCATCCTGGGGCCCAAAGGAGCCATGAATTTGGAAGCGACAGACTGAACCTCTTTGTTATCATCTGACATGGCACCAAGGGATCATGGGGACCTTTACAAAGGCGATTTGGACAGTGATGGCTTACTGCTGGTGTGGGTGAGAGAGGATAGAGGCAAGAGCCTCTTTCAAGTGAAGTGACTGGAAGAAATTTTTTCTACCTTCTCATGCCACTGGTCTCTGGTGCATCCATCTGGTCTTGTCCTGGACTCACTGTATGTGCCAGGTTGTACACTGATATGTAAACAAAAAGCACTTGGATTTACTCCCAGCTCTCTCACAGGTGTGTTGTGTAGCCTTGAACATTTTCCTTTACCTCCTAGTTGTTCATAAAATGTTCTGAGCTATGGGCCTTCAAAGGGTAGAGGTAATGTTACTCTCTTTTAATTAGCATCCTGCCAAACTGTGTGTTCAGAGGTACCTCAGGCCTCTTGTCATTGTACATTACTCCAGCAGCCAAAGGTCACAGCAGGCTGCCAGCTCTGGCTGAATCCCGTTTCTGAAGTGATCTAGCCCCCAAGGGAGGGAGGAGGAATGTCTTTGGTACAGAAGTGAAATTAAACTCTGGAGAGAGAGGAGACATCAGTGAATTATTATCTAGGAGCCGCAGGAAAGAGTGGGGGATGGGATGCCCCCACTTAGGGGCCACATGCCAAAGGCACTATGTACTGTTGTCCCACATGCAGGGATTCAGGTGGTAGTATATTAGCAGGAGAAAGCAATTTTAAGATTTTGATTTGCAGAGGTGCCTCTTCATGCTCTTTTCTAGCTAGTTGTCCACTGAACTTGCTCTTAGTGTCTGCTGTAGGACTTCTGGAAGGTCAAGATTCTTGAATTTCTTCCAAATCCAGTGGACATGTTTTGCATGGAAAAAGAGGATGAATTAAGCTGAGGATCCTCTGTACATAATTAAATTGCTTATTTTATTGGGGATCATTCTCTCAGACCATTGTGTGTTTGCAGCCTCTAGATGACTTAGTCCCACATCATGTGGGTCCCTCTGTCCTGTCTTCCCAAACTACCTGCCCTCACTGTGCTACCATCATGACCTCTGCTGACCTCCTGCAAACCCCTCTTCTTTGCAGGAGCAAATTCAAGTTATCCCTAAGCCATTTTGCTTTACCCATAAGCAGTATTTCTGCACAGAGCATGAACCTGTGGGAAAAAGGGAGAACTTGTCGGCAGGGCCCTGCGGTCTGGTTCTTCTTCAGTGAGTTGCCCCATCCTAAGTGGATGGAGAACATAGCTGGGGTTACAGTGATCAACCACAGAACAGCCAACCCAGGCAGGGCCAGGACTCATCACCCTGGCAGAAGGCTAAAGCCAGCAGCTGAGTGAGTGAAGGATCCTGGGAGCTGGACTGCAAAGATGGGCAGGGGCTGCCTTGCAGACACCTGCAGGGACCAATGTAATTCCTTGCACCCAGCATGGGCCACCCACCCCAAGACCCTGGGTAGCTGCAGAGGCGTTGGTGCCCTATGGTAGCACTGTGGTGGTAGCACTATGTGTCCACTTCAAATCCAGCATAAAGCTCAGAAGTGGCTTTACCATGGTGGGAACTGGGACCTCTTGCAGCCACATGTGCTCCTGCCAGGACAGAAATGCCCAAATCCCATGGCATTTGGGTAACTCAGAGGGCAAGCGTGACCTTACTGCTGAGACCCAATACCTTGATTTAAGAAGCACCTGTAAACTGTTAATCAATTGTTTCACGGCTGGAGGTAGCTGGAAGGAAGATGTTGTGTTGGGATCTGAAGTAGTCACCTGGGAGGGGAGAATGGGTAGGAGGCAGCCTCCACCTCTGGCCTCTAGCACATTCATCCTGCATTGGTTAAGGCAATGGTGCACAACTTGGAACAGAAACCTGCCTTCAAATCTGAAAGACGGAGTTGCTACAAATACGTCTGTATTCTTAAACAGCATTTGACTATAGCACCACACAGGATTGCTTCCCTACCTCACATGTGGGGCTGGTAGGTCCTCCATACTCAAAACTACCTGCAGGGCACAGCAGCTGGCTGTCCACTGCAGCAGGAGCTGACAGGCAAGTGGGGTTTGCCTGCTGCAGGCTACCATGAGTGCTCGTGCCTGTGACCCTGAGGATTTAATGCCCACTCAAAAATGATTAATAATTATAAACTGAATGAACCTACTGCCTTCTCACATCCAGGCTAAGCCACTGCTTTTCTCAACTTGGTGGCCATCTGCTTCCTTTTCTGCCTTCCTTTGCACCCTAGAGAGTGATGGGGATACTACTGCCACGGGCATCATGGGCATGAGTGCGAAACCGGCTTTGTGTGTCTATCAGGAGGGTTCTGTATCACTGCTTAAGGAGTGGGAAACCCAATTCTAGGGAGCTTCTCTGAAGTATCTGCTTAAATAAAGAAGACTTGAAGACCTTAGTGCATATGATGGGAAGTAACACTTAACTTCTCTTCAGTTACTAGTCCACATTCTTCAGCCTAAATCTGGGCTTAGGTGATGTTTGAAGAATCAGTGGGCATTATCACTAGTGATGCCAAGCATTCAAATTATCCAAAAGGCACTATGTTTCTTCTTGACCAACCTTGAAATAGATTAGAAATCTCTAGATGTTTTACATTACAAATAGGCTGATCTACTTGTTAGCTGCTGCCCAAAAATACAGTTCTGCCTTCTTCCCAGGCCCTGGGGTCCTCCTCCCTCTCTGTCCCTTCCCTGACAGCATCTAACACTTGCTTGACATCTGAATCAGCTAAATGTGCAGAAATCTACTTGATTTTGGTACTTTTGTACATCTGTCCACGGGCAGATGACTTTCCTAGGCGCTGGTGTCAAAGGAGTCAGGGGAAAATTAAGCTGGACATGGAGAGAAGGATGGACCATCCCCTTTGGTGACACCACACCCACCTGAATTTCTATTCACACACCACAACGTAAGTGCCTATGTATAAGGCAATTGCTTAGCCTGCTGTCATATACAATGGTGAGGAAGTCAATGCAGTTATGGGAGACTAGAGCAATTTTGCTAAGCAAATGCAGGCACCTACTGTGAGATGAGTCAGATAGCCCCTCTAGACCTCCCTGACCAGCCCTCCTTGTCTGGCACAGGAACCCGGATGCCTGCTGTTCATGTAGACCCTTACGCATTGGATACAAAAGTCACATCTGCCTGAATCTTCAGCTAAATCCCACCCTGGAGTCTCTCTGCCTTCAGGGTATCGTCCAGGCAGCATTTTCTGAGCATCTCTGGGATATGCTGAGATCACAGGATTAAGCCCTCACCCCAGAGGTTACAGCCATATCCACTTATGACTGTGAGTGCTGCCACCCTGGAGGAGGAATCCTGGATCTAGAGCATGCACTGCAGAAGCCAAAATCAGGCACCTCACAGTGGTGTTCGACTCCATCACACATTTGTAAACACAAAGCATCCTTGAAGGCATTCAAGAAGCATAGGAGAGAAGAGCAGGCCAATGGCAATTTGACAAATTTTTTGGCTGAAGCACCACAGAAGGCAACTCTAGGATCTTGTCTCCTTGGTGTGTGTAGTGGGTTGACCTTGATCAGCAGTCAGACCCTCTCCCAGCTTCTCACTCACTCCCTGTCTTCAACAGAACAGGGGTAGAAAATCAGATGTAAAAAGCTGATGGGTCAAGGTAGATACTGAGAGATCACTTACCAATTACTGTCACAGGTGAAACAGACTTGACTTTGGGAAAATTAATTTAATTTATTGAGAGTTAAAACAGATTTGGAGGTCTGCCCAAGGTCTCCAATATGGCAGATGCAAGCCTGCAGTCCCAAAATATTTCTGTGGCACTCAGGAGACATATTGCAACTACTCTTAATGGCTGTGCAGGCACACTTGGAAAAGATTCTATGGGAATTACCCACTAGTATGTTTCTGTTGTTTTAGTCTCCTCCCATCACAGTCACAAAACCACAGAATTGTTAGGGCTGGAAGGGACCTCTGCAGATCACCTATTCCAACCCCCCTGCCAAGGCAGGGTCACCTAGAGCAGATTACACAGGAGTGGATCCTGGTGTGTTTTGAATGTCTCCAGAGAGGGAGACCATGATCTCCCTGGACAGCCTGTTCCAGCGCTCTGGTGCTCTCAGCGTAATGAAGTTCTTCCTCATGTTGAGGTGGAACTTCTTGTGTTTTAGTTTATGGCCATTGCTGTTTGTCCTCTCACTGGGCACCACTGAAAATAGTCTGGCACCTGCCTTAGAGATATTTATATTAATGAGATCCCCTCTCAGTCTTCTCTAGACTAAACAAGCCCAACTCCCACAGTCTCTCCTCATAAGAGACATGCTCCAGTTCCTTAATCATCTTTGTGGTCTTTTGCTGGACCCTCTCCAGTAGCTCCTTGCCTTGTACTGAGGAGCCTAGAACTGGACACAATGACTGGACATCACTCCACATTCCCAAAGAAATTGGACACTGGCAGCTGATTCTAAGTCTGCTGGTCTCCACCATCCTGGCTTGATTCTACTGATGCTACTAGGTATCTTCATCTAACCTACTTTGGTTACAGCTCCCTTGTTTTGTCATGCTTTCAGTGTGCTCACATTGCTAACAGCAAACTACCTGGCAGTTTTTGGAAGCACGTGGGGTGAGACGTGTTTCACTAGACATTGGATGCTCACAGTGTGAACATCTGCTGCCACTGTAGGCTGCATGCGGGAAGGGATGGGGAACTTCTCAGTGCAACTCACCAGAACTATTTGAGTTGGCTCATTCAGGAGGAGATGATTCGTGTCCAAGAAGTGCCTATTTCTCCCCACTGACTGTGAAGGGAGTTGAGGGTGCTTGGCTCCATCATAAGTGACTACCAGAGACTTCTGCAGGAGCAGGCTCAAGCTCAGTGTTAGTGCTTTTGTGATCTCCGGGTGCTGTAGCCAGTTTGGGCCATGGAATTAATGCTGGTTCAGTAAAGGTGTGCTGTCTCCAGTCCTGTGTCCCTGCACTCCCTCCTCACCTCTGCCCCCTGAGCCAGGGAAAGGCAGACAGGAGAAGGCAGCTCTTCATGACCAAGAGGCTGTGTGGTCACACAGTCCTATCCATCTCACATGATATACAGCTGATGCCACACCATGCTTAGCAAATATATAGAATTTAATTGATAGGCCTGCTGCATTAATTTCTGAAGTATGTTAGCAAAAATCTCAATTATGTTAATCAAAAACTAAAAGAAAAAAACCTAGGACATACACATTGAAATAGCATCAATGGAGCAAATGTTTGATCCAAGAGGCCTTGCCCAGGAACTAAGCCTTGGGCTCCCCTCTCTGCTCAGCTGCACTTTGACTGATGTGTGCTCTTATCTGATGGAGCTTGGGGATTTCTCTCACCTAATTTTAGGCATCTAAAAGTTAAAGGAGTCTGGGCTGCTGCCCCTTGCCCTTATGAGAAAAGAGGATATCAGGAGCTTCAGTGATGCACCTGAAATATCCCCGTTGCCTGGTCAAGCCAAGATGGAAGCTCTCAGAAGACGTCTGTATCTTTCCACTAACCAGAAAAAAAGCAATGGGCTCAGATTTAAATACTGCGTGGCTGAATCCCACATTTTATTGGCAGCATGTAGGACTCTGGAACAGACAGATCAAAGCCCCCAGTGAGACTGTAACTGCTTTCTGCTGAAAGCTGTTTTGGGAATGGGAACAAGTGACTTTATTTTTCTACCATTTCAAGACTGCCTTGCATTGGGGTGGCCCAAAGTCCTGGTTAGGCAGTGGAGAGCATCAGTCTTGTCCCAGAAGCACACAAGCTCTGCAGCCACCAACAGCGCAAATTTGGGACCTCAATACAATGTGATGAACTGTCCTTCTGCTGTGACTACTTCCTGTTGGCATCCCCCAGGAGAGTCTAGGGACCTGCTGTGGAGGTGTTGGTGTATGCAGCCCAGGTTTTTGAGCTATGTGAGGGAGAACCAGCTTATCAGGCTGCCCTGCTTTTTTTTGATGGAGACTAATTTCTTCCCATGCAGGCATGCTGCTCTGCATCACTGATGATTAGCCGGCATGGAGGCTACCAGCTTTCCTTTGCACCACCTTTCAGCCGCAACTTCAGCTCTAAATTTAACAAAGAACACCCTCTTAGTTCATTAGATGTATCATGATTTTTACTAATAGGTTTTGGATGAATCTCCAGAAATGCTCACCTGTTTTCCTGACCATAAAAGGTGTATAACAGATGTTGCTTCCTGGTTGAGTCTCTCATCAGCCTGATTTCAATTCCCTTCAAGTACATCCTCTGAAGCTCTCTGCCCACCACAAATCTTCATGCTACGGCTTTTAAGAAGCTCCGGTTAAAACTCAGACCCTGTGTACATAAAAACTTGGTCAGGTTCTGCCACTCTTGTTACATGGGCTTGAGAAAGCTGGAAGTTGGGGAAGGAAGGGATTTGCTGTTGGGTAAGGGACATACAGGTGAGATAATGTTTTCTACTTATATTTTGAGACACAAAGCCTAATAGAGCCTTGTTTATGTCTAAAAAGGATTTATATTTTCTTGGTGAGTCATATTTTATATATATGGACCATAGTAATTAGATATATAATTAAACAATTCACGATAGACCTCAAAAGCTTTGACATGTGCAAATTTTTGGATTATTGATTTGTATAAAATGTGAAATTACATATTCCATGTAAGAAGCAGTTAACCCTTTTGGAAAAGTTCAATCTAATATTAAAACTCCAATAGAAGTGTTAATGCTGGTATAAGCATTTTTTTGAACAGAGGAAGAAATACTTGTGCTTCAGTTTGTTTCACTAAATGCTATACCTGATTTCAGCAGAAGGATTTACTGTCTGCTTTTAGCTTGAAACCCCGATAGGAGGGAATTTCAGAGCCCTGTATCATTTTGTTTTCAGGACTGTCATTTCAGGGAGGAACAAAATATGTATCCTAGAAAATCTCCACATAATCAACATTTTTAATTTCTGTTTAACACACCTTCCTCCTGATGTGTAAATATATGTACACAAAGGCAAGCTCTGTCCTTTGGTAAGGCTGCCTTAACAAGAGATAAACATATAAGCACATATATGTGCAGCCTGACTCAACATCTCAGCAGAACAGAAAGCAAAGTGCATGGGTGGCTGCTGATGCAGAGATATTTGCACAGCATGGACACTTCTGTTGATGAACGGAGCTTCATTTGCTTCCCTAAAATTACACTGCTTCCCACCAATGAAGGATTAAGCTGGCAGAGCTCAGACCAGGCAGTGAAAAGCAAAGGCCAGCTCTGTCACACAACTCTCCCTCCCACTCAGCATTAAAATCTCTAGAGCTAAACGTCCAGTGAGGTATTGTCAGAGATGAAGGAAGGATCAGCAAGACTAACAGTAGCATCATTCATGCTCTTTCCTGCATTGTGCATTTCCCTGCACAAAATACTTTTGTTAACCTGTAGAGACCTCTATGCTCTGAAGCATAAAATCCATGAACAGATCTCTCTGACACATCACAAGACCTTTATTAGTGTTTATCAGTGATACAAATTACAGGAACCAAAGGCAATTAAATAACATTTAAGATGACCACAGACTCAAGAAATACAAGTCACATTTGGCAAGGCAAACTTCTCAGTACACTGGGTTGCTCAGGTTATTATTACACCGTGAAAGAGGAATTTCCCTTACAAGGTTCTACATATTCAGGATATTATTATTAATTATTACTATTGTGTCTTTCAGATAGTTCCTTTGGCAAGAATTCCCATTTTTAAGTATTTATTTTATAAAAATATAACCAATTTTCATTATGTACAAACATTACATTACACAATGTACAGGTTAAAAACACTACAAAAAATGGCAGGCCATGGCTGAACCAAAAGCAAAAAAAAAAACCCCAATGTAGAAAACATGAAAAGAAATTTAAATACTGCACATTTCATAAAAATTACATTAACTACAAACAATTTTTTTGTTTGCAAATATCAAACAGTACTGATGTGATTGGAAATCTTTCCCAAACAACTTCATTTTTAAGGCACATCTTGCATATTTACACATACAACACCGGATCTGGTCAATAACTTAAAGGCTCTTAGGAGTGACCTAGTTGTGTGCGCACAGGGATGGGTGTACTTGAGGGGGAGCATGTTGGGTTACGCTTTCTCAGTCGTGTCAGTCTGGGGGCCCAGGTATCTAGTTGAGGGGGCTGGGAACAGGGGCACTCCAATCTCCTGAAGGTCGGGGAGCCGTGCAGGGCGCGGAGGGGAGAGGAGAGTGATCGTCCGGTCAAAGTCCCTGTGCAGCACCTTCTCGTAGACGCTCTGAAGCCCTACTGTTTTGGGCAGCTGGGCTTGATAAAAATTGTCCCTGCGAAGGGGATCCCTGGGCAAGGACGTGCTCTTGCAGAAGGTGGAGAGGGGTGCCGAAGGATGTGGAGAGGGGTGAGGATTGGCTCGGCCACAGGAGGGGCTCCAGCAGCGGTCAGAGTGGCCCAGGATCTTGCACTCAGCCGTGCATGCCCACAGACCTAAAGAGAGACAGAGAGAGAGGAGGAGAAACCCGTTGTTACTGCAGGAATAAATCCACATAATTCATAATCCTCAGAGCTATCAGTCACAGGATGATTCAATGCACTGATGGTAGGAGTGGGGAGGTGATGCTCTACCATACAACAAAAAAAACCCCATGCTTGGGAAGGTTATGTCATTTTGCTAGGGACACTCCTCACAATTCTAACTTAAAGGGAAGCTTTTTGGGGAAGAAAAACACCCAATCCTACAGCACTTTCAGCATCTGCTAATTTGTGCTGGGCTCTCACTGCAGAGAGGAACCAAGATCTAACAGCCTGCTGCAAAGAGATGGGTGGTTTGAGCTGTGCAATGTCACATTTCCCCTTCCAGCTGCCCTGCCTGATCACTGTGCCCCAAGGATGGGTCCCTCCATCCACCTTCCCATCCACCCTGTCTGAGGGTCCAGCGGGGAGCAGGGGCCGAGCCCTTACCGTTCTGCATGTGTGTGATGAGATCTTTCTTCAGGGCATCTCCGCTGACATCTGAGTCGCTGTCGTTAAAATCACTGTCACCTTTGCCGCTGTCTTTGCCACTGAACTTCTCTGCCTCCCGGCCAGAGATAGTGTTGAAGGAGTGTCCCTTCCAAATGGCCACGGGGGGAGCAGGCTCCTTGTTGTAGCTTGGAGTGGCAGCAAAAGCCTGCTGTTGGGGAGGGAAATTAAAGGAGATGTGAGAGGGGGAAGTGGTGAAGGGTAAATCAACATCAACTGCACCTCTGCAATTCACAACCTCCAAGACACGCCCACCCTTTACCCCACTTCCCTGCAGTGGGTCCTTACCTCCCCACTTTGTCCTCTCAGCCTCTTCTGACCCTCATAGAGGCAAGTGCTGTCACTGCCATTCTCAGTGGTGGAGATCTCTTCAGCAGCAGGGGAAGGGTCAGAGCTGGTGAAAGAGGTTTTGCTGGGAAAGGTTCGTACCTCAAACACATTCCCCCTCTGGCTGCCCTCCTCCTGATGGCCCTTCTCCAGGTGGGAGATGTCTATTTGGTCCTTCAAGGCAACATTGTTTTTGATGTCATTCCCCTTCTTGCGTCTGTTGCAGGTGGTGGCAATGGTGATTATAGCCACCAGGAGGAGAGTGCAGCTGCCTGCCAGGATGATGATCACAATCAGAGGGATGTCCCACTGCAAAGCCTTTCCTTCCCAGGAGCTGGGCTTGGCTAAGTCCTGGATACTGGATGGAGCAGTGGCGGTCACCAGGAAGTTTACTGTGGCAGTTGCAGCCAGGGGGGGTCTGCCATTGTCTGTCACAGTGAGTATGACCTTGAACAGCTGTCCCAGCTCTTCAGAGAGGTCGCCCCTCAGCACAATGTCCCCAGTACTTGGGTTGATGGTGAAAAGTTCCTGCTCAGACTCTTCCAGGAAGGCAAAAGTGAGCTCGGCATTGGCCCCATCATCTGCATCTCGAGCTTTGATCTGGGCCACCAGGGAGTCACGGGAGGTCTTGCTGGACACACTGATTTCCACCGTCCCATTAGTGAGCACTGGGTGGATGATGACAGGAGGGTTGTCATTCTGGTCCACCATCCTCACTTTGACAAGGGTGCTGCTGGAGAGCTGTGGGGATCCACCATCAGTGGCCTGGATCCTCAGGTCCAACTGTTTAAGGATCTCGTAGTTGAATGTCCTGAGGGCATAGATGGCCCCAGTGGCGGGGTCCACCGAGACGTAGGTGGAGATGGGGGCCCCCATGACTTGTGTTTCCAGGAGCCGGTAGGTGACCTTACCGTTGTGGCCAAGATCAGGGTCACGAGCCACCACTGTAGTGATATAGGCACCTGGGGGGTTGTTCTCTGGTACGGCCACCTCGTAGAGGGGCTTGGCAAAGAGCGGCGCGTTGTCATTCTCGTCGCTCACCCGCACCGTGTACTGGCGGACAGTCTTGAAAGGTGGTGAGCCCAGGTCCTCGGCCACCACAGTGAGATTGTATTCAGGGATGCGCTCGCGGTCCAGTGCTGCTGTGGTGACGATCATGTAGCTGTCCTCATAGGCGCGCTGCAGGGCGAAGTGGTCATGGCCGCGGAGGCTGCAGCGCACCTGCCCATTGGTGCCCGAGTCGCGGTCTGAGGCGCTGACGAGGGCCACAAAGCTCTCGCTGGCTGCTGCCTCGCTGACGTAGGCCACGCCAGCGGCGCTGGCAGCGCCACGGAGGGCGCTGATGCTGATGCGCGGTGCGTTGTCATTGACGTCAGTGAGGCGCACGATGACGGTGCAGGTGGCAGCGCGAGGGCTTGCACCACGGTCCTGGGCACGCACGTCCAGCTCATAGGTGCGGGTGCGCTCATAGTCCACGGTGGCCTCCAGTGTGAGGCGGCCTGAGCGTGGGTCGAGGCGGAAGAGCCGCCGCGCCTCGGGGGGTACCTGGCTGCTGAAGGCATAGACCACCTCACCATTGGGGCCCTCATCAGGGTCAGCAGCATCCAGATCGAGCAGTAGGGAGCCGGGTGGTGCATCCTCGGGCAGCTCCACTGTGACTGAGCTCTGGGCAAAGGTTGGACTGTTGTCATTGGCGTCAAGGACACGGACATGCACGGTGGCTGTGCCCGAGCGTGCTGGACTGCCACCATCCTTGGCCACCAGCTCCAGGGTGTAGGAGGGCTGGCGCTCACGGTCCAGCTCCTGGAGCAGCACCAGGTCCGCACAGCGTGCCCCATCTGCCCGCGTCTGCGCCTCCACACCAAAGTGGCTGTTGAGGGAGACCTGGAAGCTCTGTATGGAGTTGGAGCCTACGTCCTCATCTACAGCCACCTCCAGCGGGAGGCGAGTGCCAGGTGTGGCACTCTCCGACACCTCCAGCGCCATCTGGGCATGGGGGAAGCGTGGTGAGTTGTCATTGATGTCACGCACCTCCAGCTCCACGTGCACCAGGCGGTAGCGCTCCCTCCAGCAGCTCACCACGTCGAAGGCCAGGACACACTGGGGGGCCTGCCCGCACAGTCGCTCCCGGTCCAGCCCTGCTTCACCGATGCTCAGCTGTCCGTCCTCCTCCCGCACCCGCACCAGCGAACTGTTGCTGAACTGCCTCATCATGCGAAAGCTCATCTCCCCCGGCGCCTTCACGGGCATCTCGTCGGCCAGCGTACCGATCACCGTGCCCGGCGCGCCCTCCTCGTCGGTGCGGTACCTCACCGTCTTGCAGCGGGACAGGGCGAGCAGGCAGGCGGCGGCCAGCAGCCGCAGGGGGCTCATGTCAGCGGCGCAGGGCTCAGCCCGATGGCGCGGCGCGGACGGGGACGACTCTGTGCAGTATCGGGGGCGCAGCACCGCTCAGCACCAAGACACCTCCACCGCCGTCTGCGCCCCCCGCGCCGCTGCTCGGCCTTTCATAGACGGCGCTATGCAAATGAGAGGGCGGCGGAGCCAATGGGAGGCGGCGCCGCGCGGGCGGCGGGCGGCCCCCGGCGGTGCCCGGGCCGGGCGGGAGCGGGCGCGGGGCGCGCGCCTTTGTTTTCCTTAACTCTCCGGGGTCTGGGGGCTTCCCTTTCTCTTTTTTTTTCCCTTTGGTTTTTTTTCTCCCCCCCCCTCCCGTTTTTATTCCTCTTTTTCTCTCTATTTATTTCTTCTTTCCCCCTCCCCCCCTTCCATTCTTCCCCCCGTCCCCGTCTCTGCGCTCTCTCCGGACGCGCGGCAGCGGCTCTGGCGCGGGGAGCACGGCGTACAGTGCGCGGTGGGGTTTGTCAGTCCTGCCACAGGTCGGAAAGGTGCCGGGGCATGCAGCGTCATGCCGTGTCGTGGCATGTCGCGCCGTGTCGTGGCATGTCGCGGCGTGCCCTGCGGGCGCGGGCAGTGGTGCGGGGCGGGCGCGCATTAGCGGGGTGCGGGGGGTGGCGGTGGCCGCATTCAGCTGCGCGCCCGGAGTGGCGTGTCACTCGCGTGAGAGCCTGTGATCAGCGCCGTAAGTCGCCTTTCAGGAGGTGTCCCCGCATGCTTTAGTATGCATGTCACCGCCCGGGTTTCTTAAGCCTGGGGCACTAGCAGGCGAGGAGGAAAAAAAGGAAAAAAAAAAAGTTCCAAATAGGATTTAGCATAAGCTTGAGGAGATTTGGAAAGGTTTCAAAGATCAGGCTGTATCAAAGGCTTATGAAGCCCTCGTTAGCTGCAGAAATATAATAGCATGGCAGGCTATCCCATTCGAGGAACCAATGTCTGTATTATTTCACTATGACAGGCTAAAGGGAGAGAAAGTTGAACAGTTTCCACAGAGGAGTTGGACTAAGTTGAATATAATGAGCAAACGCCACATGTATCCATTATGTCCGTCTATTCATTCCCAATCACTGCCATAACTCTTTGACTAAACGATGATGAGCGCTGAATTACACACAATGCCCTGCTCATATTAAAATACATTTAAGACCTATCCCTCCTGGTGCCCTGTTACGCCTATTCACAGGATTTTCTTTTTGTCCTAATAGGGCCTCTCTGGGAAGCAACACCAGTCTCGTTCCAGAAGAACAAAATAACAGCATGAGGCTGAAACCTGGCACGAACCGGGGGGAACGAAACCATCTGCCCTGCAAGGCACCGAGGCCCTGTGTGGAGCCGGGCGCAGGCTCCCAGAGCCGCAGTGCCTTGGCGGCCATGAGGAGGGCTGTGCTGGCCTTGGCCCGCAGGGAGGAGACCCTAAGCGAAGGACGATAGGGATCCTGAAGGACAACTGCCTTCCTTCCTCTCCTTCCTCTCCTTCTTCTCCTTCCTTCCTTCCTTCCTCTCCTTCCTCTCCTTCTTCTCCTTCCTTCCTTCTCCCTTCCTCCTTCCCCCTTCCCCCTTCCCCCTTCCCTCTTCCCTTCCCTTCCCTTCCCTTCCCTTCCCTCCCTCCCCTCCCCTCCCTCAAGGAACTCAAGACATGCATTTTACAGGGAGAGGGTGAAAACCAGAACGGGGCCGTGTCCAGGGGTGTCCCGGGGGCGTCCTGGGGCTGCGCGGGGCGGCACGCGAGCGGGGGGCTGCGGGCTGCCCGCAGCACCGGCTTATGGAAATGGGATTTAAATCGCTCCTCAGCCCTGGCTGCGGGGGCGCGGGGAGAGGGGGCCACGCTCCGCCGCCAACAAAAGCTCACCGAACGCCCAGTTTCCATACGAAAAAGCTCCGCGGAGCTCCTTTCTCCTGCCCGCGGGAGCTCCGCAGGCGGTCGCCCGGCGGGGCGGGGAGAGGCCAGGCCGGGCTGCCCTTAGCCGGATCGTGGTCCGGACCGGGCCGTGGTCCGAGGTGTAGAGGCCGTGGCCGAGCTGCCTGGGAACGGGGCCGCCGGCCGGGAGCGAGGAGTGGGCAGCGGGGCGGCCCCTCGTGTGTAACAGGATTATCTTTGCCATTTCAAGTTCCATACAGCATGTAATTTATTTTTAATTAGGATTAGATCGAGCAGGAAAGGAGACCAGACCTTTCCGCCCACCCTCTACCTCCCCCTCCCCGCAAAGGCATGGCTATTCCACGAGGAGCTCTTATTCTTTACAAAAAAGCCAATCAATCGATAAACCAGGACCTGTGTTCACCTCCCATGCACTCTGCAGGAGAAGAGGGTGCAAGGGGCTGTATTTTCAATGTGTGCTCAAGTATTTGAATCAGAAAGAGACTTGGAAATCCTTCCCCTTTCCCATCTACCTGGTCCCCATCTCAAATGCTTACAATCCAAACCCATTCTTAAGAGCGTCCCAGTGGGGTCTTGCTTCTCACACCTTTTTCAATTTTTTTCTTTTTTAGAGGGCAAATGCACTTTCTGCCTGCCTGAGTTATTCTCTTTCCACTGTCGTGACTTTGATTTAAAAAAAGCCCTGACATATCAGTGTCTCTGCTGGAGCAAAGCCTTCTCCTCAATAGTTTGGATAGAGTCCATCACAGAAACGTTCTGAAAGGCTAGTGAAGAATCCTGTTTTACAGCTCAAAATAAACATACGGATCAGCTGCATTAAAAGCACTTCTTTGAAATATTGTGGTTAAACAGCCCAGATTGGTTGATTGCTCCATGCGGGGACATATGTTCTTGCAAACTGTGCGTATTGTTACTAATGGGGATTCTCACACCACAGCCTTTCCTTTGAATCTGAGGCACTGGTGGTTTCTCTGGAGCTGTTGCAAGGTTGTTTTAATAATTTACCAGCTCTCTTGCACTTAGTGTTGTTGCAGAGACTCAGAGCGTGCAAAGAAGGAGGTGTTTTGTGGTGTCCGGAGGTCTGATCTCTGCTGCCAAGCTCCTTTCCATACCTCTTAGACACAGAAATCAAAGCTGCTCTGAGAGATGGGTATCAGGCAAAGGAAAAAGCAAAGCTCCCACACTCACCTCTGTGAACCTGGGTTCCTGGGTAATGTGTTGCTCCCAAGGAGTAGGAGCACTCCTACACCACCAGCCTGATGTCAACAGCAATCAAGTCAGAGATCACCAGCAAATCACTCGAGGTTCTCTTTTTTAAACTTACCTTTTTTTCCTCCTGATTCTGATTCAGCCCTTAGAAAAAAATTTGTGAGTGCTTTACCCTCTCCCCAGGTAGTTACTGCCTTAGGTGGAGCAACGAAACCCCAGGATCTCATCCTCTTCTTCACTCCTCCAGCTGAGCACTGACACTGCTGTGGCCCTTTTCACCATCACCTACAACACAGTAGGTTTGCATATGTGTATCAAGGTGTCAGTGCCCCCAGCACAACAGGGTAAGACTTTCGTTCTCTCAGCAGATGTCTGGGATCCTCTCCAGTGATCTTCGTTGATGGAGATAAGCTAGAAGGTGTTAAGTTTTGGTGGTGTGAGAGAAGGTAAGAGTCCCAAAGAATTCCAGTCCAGTACATCAGGACCACATATACCTTGAGGGAGAATGTGCAGCTTCATGCAAGCATGGGGTGGTGGAAGCAAGCCAGGCTTTAAGAAGAGGTGGCTGTGTTATATGTGCTTCCCTATTCCCAGAAGATCTTAGGGGCACCAAGCCTTGGCTATTGAAAGTTCCCCTCTCTCTTTGGCCCTCTCAACATAGGCTGATTGGTGACTGCATGTCTTTGGGGTGATGTGTTGGGATCCCCTTGTAGCATAAGCCCTAGGATGGTATGACTTTGCTGTGCCTCTCAGAAGAAGTCAGGATATCTGGGCATGGTGTCCTGCTGGTCCTGCTCACCAACATACTTAGAGGGTCTTTTTGACTTCTCTCCAGATGTGAAGTTGAGATGAAGCATGTCACCCCATCCCTTGTCTCTGAGCCTGTGGAGTAGTGGCAGAGACTTCCCTCCCTGGAAAATCCTCTCCATGCTCAGCCCCTTCCTCTTTCTTCTTGGGCACCCCCACGGGCTTGGCTGCCTTGGAGTGATCTACAAAAACAAAGGAATTCCTTCTGCTTCACGGCCTAAACAATCCCCCCTGTTTAATCATTTCTACTGAAACCAAGGAAGTGCGGGTTAACCTGTCAAGCTCCACAAGCCTGGGCTGACCAAAACCCCTGGAAAACAAAAGAGTGGAACAAAGTGACAAAGGGTTTTGTTGCTCTATGACTGTTTGTGTTGGAGGGTAGCATGAAGCATTGTGCTTCTGTCTCTGGCCACGCGGGCTTATAGGAGACAGAGGCTGCAAACCTTCCCATGAGGTGTGGGTTGGTACTGGGGTTATAAATCATTCTGATCATTTGTTTATTTACTGCAAATGCTTCCCTGCCTGCACCTCCCCTCTGTGAAATGTGGGTTGGAAGAAAGAGTTTGTTTTGCAGAAGAAAGAAATCGTGTGCCCGTACCCCCCACCTGGCAAGCAGTTTTGATTCCACAGGGAATTTATTTTTTAATTGGATTAATTTCTAGCCTCTCCCAGAGTAGCAGCTGGGATCTTTGATTCAAGAGGTTAAAACAAAGGGGCATGAAACAAAAGACCAGTTCTTCGCATTCCCCACACAGCGTGTGCCTCATGGGCCTCGTGCGAGCTGCCTGGAGGTATCCGTTCAGCAGCGCATTCCTAAAGGTCTCCCTATGTCGCCCTCTGTCAGGGTCTAGTGCATGTTTTTTTGGGGTGCTTCATAGTCTGTCTTGCCTGCAAGGTATCTGAATGCGAATTTTTCCCTCCTATCCCATACAACCTTACCCCTTGGTGTCCCTCTCCTTTTCTGCTCCCCCCCCCACCTTTTCCAGGTCTCTTTACTTTTCTGCCCCAGAAGAGGTAAGTGAGGCTCTTCAGCTGTTAAATCAGGAGGCAGGTGCTCTCATGTTCAGTTCTCAGCTTTCTCATCTGGAGCAAGGCTCAGCCCCAGCAAGGTCTGGGATATTTAGGTATCCAATTGCCATTGAATGCCATGGAAGTTGAGCATATTTTAAACTGGATGAGGGCTGAGTGTCTCTCAGAATCCACCCCTCATGTCCACAGACTGTGGGTGCATTGGACCAAGTCCTGCCATTTACCCACCATGATGACTACTGAGTCAGAGTTGCCCTTAGAAGTAACTACCTTTATTATGCAGGTTCTTTGTAGCTATTTTGCCTGAGTGCCTTTGGTTTTAAGGAGTGCAGGTAACAGAGTAGTTATTCATGTCAGTCTCCAATCTGGACCTTTAGAAGAAGTGCTTACCTTCTTCAGAGCTTGAGAAATGGTTAGATCACTGGGATGCACAGCTTCTCTCCCTGGCTGTTGGGAGCTGGTGCTCCCACTCTGTGGTTGCTGCTGTATGCCTGCCTGGGATGTCTTTCATAGCACTTTGAAGGTGTCCGGACTGGTATATTTGGCCTTCCTCCAGCAGCTCCTTGTTTCCTCCTGGGTCTCATTCACAGTCTCCTCCTTGAAGGACTCTTTGGAATTTTAGACTCTTACAAATGATGAATGGCTGGAAGAAATACACCTCTCAGCTACCATGAAGAGGTACAGTCCTCTGTGAATACTTATGTGTGGTGGTTGTGATGGGCTCCACTGATTTCTCTGAGAATCAGCTCCCTTGCTATTTGGTGTGCAAAGTCCCTTTCTGCATGTCCTTCTGCTGCCCCTGGCCAGCCAGTGTCACCCACCCAGTGCCACACTAAGCAAGTATGGGCAGGTCACTCATTGGGCTCTGCCTCCTTCCTACAGTTTCCAAAGTCCTTCCAAGTAAGATTGCATCCTTATACAAACACAAGGACAATTATATACATGCCAATATATTTTTACTATGCCCTTAAAAATGTCCTTCCTGTTTCTCTGCTATCTGTATATTTTAAGTCTTACTCTGTGCAGGTAATTTCTTGTCCCATCCACAGATGCATCTGCAGGACAAGAGGGGACAGTGGGAAGCAATTATTGTTGAGGTCCTGGAAACTGAGAAGTTGCATTAATGTGATGCCATGCTGGAGCTAATTAGCCCAGTGTCACAGCGGGGTTAATAAG
The DNA here is from genome assembly GCF_001604755.1 of Lepidothrix coronata. Lineage (NCBI taxonomy): Eukaryota > Metazoa > Chordata > Aves > Passeriformes > Pipridae > Lepidothrix > Lepidothrix coronata. The sequence continues at coordinate 1,602,165 of NW_016690323.1, read as the reverse complement.
CTTGGGCACAGTGCCACAGCTTCTGATTCCCAGGCTGAGGGGCTTTGCAGGTTCTGGCCCTGGTATGCTCCTGGTTGTTTCCCGGATGATTACAGTGATGAAGGTGGCATGGGAGGAAAATGCGACAGTGAGGCAGGGACTCAGCCATGTGCCATGAGCCCCTTCCTCCATCTCGCCTCTCCTTCTCCCCCCTCTTCCTTCCTTGTCCTCTATCCTAATCACGCCTCAGCTTGCAAAGTCAGGGCCCCCAGCTGTGAAGGACTAAGTCTCTTCTTCTCCCAGCCTCCCAAGTGGCAGCAGGCTGTGAGCGAGAGTGTGCCTCGTGTCACTCCTGTTGAAGAGGCAGCGAGAGCAGGGGAAGAGCCCAGACGCGGGCGGCTGCCGCACTTGGCTGCCTGCCAGGGCAGGAGCACGCCATTCACTCCTGGGGAGCCAGCAAGCACTCCCCCTCAGCCGGCTGCCTCCAGGGCTGGAGTCTACCCAGCCTGAGGTTTTATTTTGGCATGTCAAGGAGCACCCTGCAACTGAAGGATGTGGGGGGAGCGGTGATGAGTTCCATCAGGCTGCTCTCCTTCATTCTGGTTTTGGGATCATCTCCCTTTCTATTCTGCAGAAGGGCTCATAGTTAAACCTCCCTCTCTACCTCTACCTTTGATGTGCTGGGTGACAGATTTTAGCTTCAATGGCTGCCAGCATGTTGCTGCCTGATGTACAGCAGCTCCAGGCAGAGCAGGGCAGGAAAACATCACATAGCAGCACAGAGGAACCTGGAGAGCAAACACATCCCATTACAAGAAAGTTGGAAAGGCTTTAAATATTCACACTGAGTGAATGAGATGTAAACTTTTCAGAAGCTTGGAAACTCTGGTTCCAAAATCATTTGAGTGTTCTTGAGTGTTTCACCCAGGATTTTTGCTTTAAGGTTTTCTGCTGCTGCATTGTGCTGCATTTCATGACTCCAGGATTAGATCAGACTGCTTTTTGAGGCCATGGGTAAACTTTTTCTTTGTTTTTTTTGTGTCCAAGTCTGCCATTCTTTGACCTTTGCAGGACCTCCAGATACACAAAACGTCCCTGTACTCATGGTCTGTCTTTCGTGCGCGGCATTTGCTCATTCTCTGCATACGCTTCACTGAAGGGGTCTAGCTGAGGAGGCAGAATGTTGGCCCTGGGTGATCTGACCTGGGACTGGAGCTGGTGACAGAGTGGAGAGGAGTAGAACTATTTCCTGTGGCTGAGGGATGCATCTGTACCATAGCCCTAGGTGGCATGTTTGCCCATCTTTAGGAGTTAGCCAGTCAGTTCCCAAATGTCACCTGTCTCTCCTGCACCTGTAAATGTGCATCACAGCAGGACAAGGGGGCCATCTGGAAACCACTGCAGTCTCTATGGCTACATCTACAACACTGAATAAAATGCTCCATACTCTGGTTCTACTTAGTTTACTTCTGCAGACATAGTCTATGGTGATGGAGCCCTTTCACAATTTGGGGGGAATTACCTATTTGCCTTTTCAGGTTTAGCCATCTGGTGCCTTTATTTATTTAACTCACTTTAAAGAGAGGTGCACATTGCTACCCTGTGTCTGTGGTTTTTGCATCTGGAAATACAGACACCATCACATATTTCACACATTACCCCGGGGAAAAAAAATCATTTGCCCCCAATGTCTTCAGAATTCAATTCTGAAAAGTTAAATAAATTGTTATCGCTTTTCAAGTGCCATAATAAATGTATGGAATGATGTCACAAAAAAGCTTGAGGCTTAGAGAGTAGGTGCTAAAGAAATGCATCAAATTAGACCAAAAAAGAGGCATAAAATCTATGTTATCCCAAAAGATAAGGGCTGACGGCTCAAGTGACTTTTCTGTTTGCTGCTGTACTAAACATCAAATTCATGTTTCTGCCTAAAAGAATTTGCATCTCTGCAGTGAGCAGATCCGAAGGCTTTGTTTTGCTGGAGAGGTATGTGGTAGGGCGGGAGAAGAAGAAAATGATGCAAGCCGGCATGGTTTGTAAGCGAAGGGTCACAGATGGGTGAAGCCTTGCAGAAGTTAAAACTGAAAAACAAGCCTTTGGTGATGCTCCTGGAGCATCCTGAACATTTAGAACTGAAGAGGTTTGAGTTTGCCTCAGCAACGTTATGTATGCATATGCATGTGTTATAATGAATATGATAATTACAGGAGATAATTTGTAATATATGTGTATTATATATGAGTGCCTCCTCAGCAGGCTAAAACAATGCCATGAGAGTGCAAAGAAATGTGAAATCTAATTACTGTAGCTGTGTAAGTGAAGTAATGAGGAGCTTGAGAGTGTGACTGATAAGCAATTAGATACTAGACTAATGAGCAAGCTGCCTACAGTCCATCAAAAGAGTAAGGGAGGCTTGTGCAAGACACCTCTGGCATTGCAAAGAGGACAATATACCACATCCAAATGCAGCTCAGTAATGACCGGAGACTGTGTACTCAGCTCAGGGATAAAGTCATTAACCAGTCAAAAAACCTGTGGCAGACCCACAGGAGATAAGGACAGGAAAAAGTACAAAATATATAGAACTGCAAGTAAGTATAGGAGAGCTAAAGCTTGGATTGAAGGTTCTGGATTAGTGACTCCCCAGATTGGGTTTGCTGTGCTATTTTACACCAGATAAAACAGCCAGGGTGAGAAATTGGTGTTGAGTTGGGTCGTGTGGGTGGCAATGTAAGTCTTGCCTTGGAAGAGCTGCACTGGGAAGGGGGAGCAAAGAGCCAGGCAAGGGTAGTGGAGGCAGAGACAGCAGGGATGCTGGGGAAAGACACTCAGGACTTTCTATGTCCTGTAATAACAATACTTATATTGGATAGATGTCTGTCTCCAGGAGCTTATTCTTCTGCAAGTATTAACTGTTTAAGCTGAAATTTTCCATCCTGGGTGTTGCCTTCAGGCTGTTGCTTCTTTCTAAGAGAAAGCTTCAGCTGAAGCAGTTCACTTATCTCCAGAAAGGAAGCTAGGGTAAATCTATCCTAGCCTTTTTTATGGTTGTTTTGCCTGTGAAATAAATATCCAGGCTCTCCTTTTTCTTTCCTGTGGTTTTTTTTTTTTTTTTCCTTTTTTTTTTTTTTTTTTTTTTTTTTTT
>NW_016690323.1:1583619-1599031 GCF_001604755.1 Lepidothrix coronata | reverse complement strand
AAGCTAGGGTAAATCTATCCTAGCCTTTTTTATGGTTGTTTTGCCTGTGAAATAAATATCCAGGCTCTCCTTTTTCTTTCCTGTGGTTTTTTCTCTTTTTATTCCTTCTTTCTTTCTCTCTTTTTTTGTATGTGTGTGGTTTTTCTTTTGTTTGTTTTTTGTTTGTTTGGGGTTTTGTGTGTGTGGGTTTTTTTTAGTGGATTTTTTTTCCCCTAAGTTGAGGACTAGACATTTGCAAGAAGATGCAGGGAAGTGACTTGTGCTGTTTTGGCGAGTATCCAACCAAACTGGACTATACATTTGAAACAGTGCAGCCTGTAGGAGTGTCATGGTTTGAGAGCCCCAAAATCCAATTCTCGAGTCCTAGTCCCCCCCTCCCACGTCTCAGCCCAGTGTGAGATGGGTTTTCCAGACACCACACGAGACTCAGAATGGGGGGAAGGGATTACATATTACAATGACTGTACAAAATAAATAGTATAATACATCATATACAATCTTAACTATCTCTAACTATGACAAAATAGTATTTACAATGGATCAAATCTCTTCTCCCTTCCAAATAAAAGTCCAGGAGGGAAGAAGGAAGAGATCCTTTCTACTCTCAGAGCAGCAATATCTCTAGGGCAGCAGGTTTTCTCATGCAGCAGCTGTAGCTGGATCTCTGCCAGTACACACGAGGGGGGTATCCAAGCCCCTCAGCCCATCGTCTCCAAGCAAGGGTCTTCTCTTCTGTGGGCTACGCTCACCCGGACACGGTTGTTTCACCACGGTCATATCAACGAAGCTCAGGGGTCTTCGTGACGGTCCGTATCTTCAGGAGATTCAAGCCCCCTTTGCAGAGCTCTGTGCTCTGTCTCAAAGCGGGGGGGGCAAGGTCACTCCCTCCACATTCCTTCTCTGAGCTTTTCAGCTCCTTTCTGCAGTGCTGTAGCACTCCAAGACTCAAAGTCCATCCTCCTCCTTTCTCTAGGAGGTCTCAGAGGGGTTTGGGGTCTTTTGGTTCAGTTCTTACCCCAAAACTCTGTCTCTGTCTGTACAGCTTAGTCCTGCTCTCTCTGCTGCTGGCTCTCTTTCTCTTCAGACAACTCTGTGTCTCTCTTCCTTGGCTGCAATGCCTGTTTGCTGCTCGTTCTTACCTCTTCTGGCTCTCTGCCACTTTCTCCGTCCGCTGCCGTCTCTGCTGCTGCTCCGTCTGCCCACTCACGGTGGAGGAAACTTCTTTAGCTTTCTAGCTACAGGTGCTTAGCCCAGTCTTACACTGTTCCAAGTCCCTGTAGCCCCCCAGCTGGGGCTGGGGGGGCCAGAGCCCCCCAGGGGGCTCCCGCCCTTTCTCCTCATGGCTCTACAACATGGCTACTTCTCCAGCAACAACTACTACAACTTTCTTTTCCGGTCTACTTCTGATATGTTTATATTTTGCAAAAGCACTCATTGGCTCAAACCCCAAGGGTCACCACCCCCTGGGAATTTACCGTTTTATAGCTTCAGGGGGAAAACTGTTTTCCCACCACCACAAGGAGTTAAGTAGAGTAGTGATTAAGCAAGTAACCTTCTCTGCTTTTTTCCTGGTCTCCCACAAACTTGATATTCTGAATATCCCACAAACAGATATTCTGGCTACTTGAGAGTCAGAGCCAACTATTTGCCTAGTATCAGGAAAAAGCATCAAAACCCTCTAGCAAAACATCTCTTGCCCTCTTGATTTCAAGAACAGTTGGCTGTGATAGGCCAATGCTGGTCTTGGCTCTGTTCTTCCTCAGACAGGGATTGGTCTGTCTTGATGGACCTAAGCCTTGGAACCCTGGGGACAACTGTTGGAGAGCTGATGGTGAAGTTTTGACTTACCAGTATCTCTATCTTAAAGTCTAAGGAGATGTGAATAGGGCATCATGGATTTTGCAGTGTCAGGCCCTACAGAGTGAAGGGAAAGCTAGACTTGAGCATTTCAGTTTAGGTGTGCAAAATTAGCAGATACTAATCTACTAACCTGCATTTCTTTGTGTCTCGGCTCACCAACTGTAATGTAGAATTAATGATACACCCTCCTTCAACAGGGTCATTATGAAAATAAGATAATTAAAATCTGTGAATCACTCTAATTTAAGAGAAGGGAAGGCCAAAGAAATATCTTTGAGAAAATTATTGCTTCCATCCTGAGCAAGGCTTGAGCGATGTGAAGAAACTGGAACATAGAGCAAGCACCCAGAATATGCCACTGAAGCTCTTGGGTCTGCAGACCAGAGTAGGAGAATGGTGGAGAAATAACACTTCTCTGTGCAAATAACAGCTGTATCACAGTGTGTCTGGGCCTGCAAAGATCACCTTACGCTCCATATTTCCTAGTTTAAGTGCCTCACTTTGCAGTCCTACTATCGTACTTCCAGTGCAGTTCCCTTGGGTGTCATAGCCATAGAGTTACACAGGTGTGTGGAGGGAAACCCCTGCCCTATGTGCCCTGTAATAACACAAGTTTCCTTTGGCATGATGGGGGTTTAGATCAGTGATTGCTCATTAAGCTACAAACTTCGGCTGCCCAGGTGGTGAATTCTTTTTTCACTGTCCTCCAGATACACAGTGACATTCTTGTCTTCCTTTTCTCTGCAGCTGTAAATCTTGTCTGCTCTTCCTTTGATGAGGAAGGAACCCCTGCATGGGACTTCCTTGTTTTGGTGCCTCAGGAATGCAGCTTTAGAGATTAAATAACACCAAAGCTTTATAGGGGGCTGCAGCTTTTTTAGGATGAAAAGAGGCTTCCGAAGTGGTCACAGGCTGAAGACCCAGGTGAGCCTTGAGGCAGAGCTGTGCGGAACTCATTTTGGGCAGCTAGAAATGATGCACAGGCACAGTTTGCTTAAGGTGTGCCTTGTGAGTTTGAAGGTCTAGATTATACTGCCATGCTATGGCTCTCTGTGTGTTCTCGGACAAGACACATCCTTGTGTTGCTGTTAAAATAATACTCCACAGAGGGCAATGGGTTCAGCCTGTGGTTAGGTCCCTTTGAAATGCTGCAATGAAAAAAATCAAAGCTATTGTTTTTATTTTTCTAAAACCCTTCCAGACATATAAAATCCCAGTGAAGTCTTTATTGATGGGAATTTCCTCCTGATTGACTGTTGTGGAGAAGTGGACATGGAAAGGGAGCTGTGGGGTTTCATCTGGTGGGAGAAGCTGAAGGTCTTCTCCTATTGGGATGTCAGGGCTGTCAGCAGCATGGTAGGTATGAGTGGCAGGGAGGGAGGCAGGTAGGACTCTCTGTATAGAGAGGACATAGTGGAGAGATGGAGTGGTCGGAAAATTCGGGATTGTGAGCAAAGGTGGGAGAGGGAGGACCAGGTGGGGGGTGCAGGGTTGGGGAGTGTTATGGGGTTTGAAGAAGCCTGGGGAGCTGAGGGCTTTATGGGGAAAGTGATGAGAGAAATGTGGTGAGAATGCTGGCTTTGGGGACAGCAGCTGGCTTGGGGGAGGCTAGAAGCTGTGATCTGGAAGTAACTGGGGAATTTGAGCCCTGAGATTGTTTAAGAGGTGTGGGGCCACAAATATTGGGTATAGGCACTGCAATATAGTGGGAAGCTAAGGAATCTAGACTGGGAAGGGCTGATGGGAGGGGCTTTGTTTTTGGGGGACAGCAAGGGCACATGTAGGGCTGAGTTTCTGGAAGAGGAGGGATTTTAGGATGGTCACCAATAGGCATAGTGTCCTGGGGTGCAGGCAAAGGCATGATCTGATGTTTGCTCCAAGAAGGCTATCACATGCCTTCTTGATATCATAAATATGGTAATCCTAAGCGTACCAGGAACTTCGACAGGCATCATGCAGCTGGAGTCTCATGTTTGACGTATCACCTGCAAAAATCAATGTCCATTAAGTGGGTAACAGACTGGTCTGGATGTGTTCATCCCTTGAGCAAGTCACCAGGCAATCCTATTAACTTAATAAATTCTCACCTTCTCTCTCTGCTCTTCCTTCTGTGACTTATCCCACTTTCTTTCCATCTCTGGTTGAAACAGTGTACTCCTGTCTTTCCGGTCACTTCGCAGCATGTCTGGATTGCTCTCAGAGAGTAACCCTGGAAAAAACAGCAGATATCCTTACAAATAGATGTGTATTGCAGCACAAAGCTTTTTAGGGATAGTGTTCTTATGTTGCACAATGTGTTATTTAGGGGTATGGTGTCAGGGCATGGGGAATGGTTGTAGGATGTCTCTCAAAAAGCATTTAGAGCTGCACATGGGCAAACTCAAACTGTGCATAGCACGTTGGCTGCCATCCCGTGTTGAAGCACAGTGTCCGACCTAATGATGTTGGCAATGTAAGCTGTCCTTCTAGCCTGTCCATTTCAATTTACAATATTTCACCTGAAATCCCTCTTTAATCATAAACAGATCAGAAACTACTTATTACAGAGTGCCATAGGTGTAGATGGTGTTTTACAAACATATGAGGAGACAGATTGCTGCCCTGAAGAACTCACAATTGGATTTAGACAAATGCAATAAGAAAGGAAAAAACTATTGGGGTTGAAACTTTAAGCAGACAAATAAATGCCTGTATACAAGTGCTTCAGTCGCAGTCCATGGAAATATTATCTTTTTTTTGATTCAAGTGTTCAGCTGTGTCACATCTACTGCTGAAGATGACAGACTGCTAGTTCCTTAGGTAGAAAATGCTTATACTTTAATGCTTGTTATGTCATGATTTATTAAACCAATTTAAATGTAAAAATCAACTGAAAGAACAAGCTTATGTTTAAGGATGACCTGCAGCATCTAAAATAGAGACACTGACCAAACTAGTAGAAGCAAGGTCAGATTTTGTTTAGTTCAGATAATTTATGCCCAAGTTGTAATGCTGATGTAATTTATGTTGCATTTAGTGCTTTGTTTCCTATGAAATTTGTCTGTGCAACAGTGTGATATGAATAATATTTTAAGACAGGATTTTTATAGATGATGCTTGCAGCTAATATACACAGTTTTTACTGGTCTTTCTTGTGATAGGAAGAAAAGGAGGAAAAAGGAAAGAAAAAGAAAGAAGAGAAAAACATAAGACAATAGTCATGCAGGATTGCATCCTTTACACCATGAATAACATTTTGCTCATTTTAATTTTTTGGTATGCTTTTCCTGAAAATAAAAAAGGCAAATATATTTTGGAAATTATAGAGTAACTATATATAGCTCTAATCTCCAGAGCAGCATTGAGGTAGCCCTCCTGTCCTCTGTTTCATGCCTCTTTTTTCAGATTTTTTTTTATCCATCAGTGAAGAAGTCCAGCCCTTGTGCTACAAATCAGCTGGAAAAGATCCTGCTCATGTGCTGTGAAAAAGTGCCGCTGAAGTATGCCCTGTACAGCAAAGGGAATGGTCCTTAAAGGCAGCACATAGATTTATGAAGTATGACAGCAGAAACAAGAGGTGTTGGCTATTTTTTATGGGCAGCCATTAAAATAAGCCCTTATTTATCAAAGCTGAGACAACGGTCATATAAATGGTTTCTCGGATTCAAGGTGAATCAAAGGAAAATCATGTCCAGGAGGACAGAGCCAGTACCACTACGACATGGCCACATGATACACCCAGCGGCAGGCACGGGCTCTGAGTACGGCTGCCCGCAGACTCTGCCAAGGAGCCAGATGATGCTGGAAGAATATCTTTCACAGCTCTGGATCTGGCTGTTCTTGGCTTGTTCTCTGGCTGCAGGAGCTGAAGCTCATTGCTGGGCAGATAAACAGAGAGACTAATAAAGAAGATGAGGAGCTGTTGATCATTTCAGCAAATTGGAGATGAGCTGTTAAGCAGAAGAACGTGGTGATCCTGTGAAAAATCACCTGGTGGCTGACACTTGGTCCAGGATGAAAGCATGTGCATAACTCTTGGAATAAAACTTCTCTCTCCCCCCAAGCAGTCCCTCTCCCCAAATGATTAAATCCTGTGCATAATTACAAACGTGTAAAAAGCTCTACCTCTTTCATACACTGATTTTTTTCTAATTCCCATAATTGGCAAGCGGGTGTACATGGGGGAAAAAAAGGGGAGAAAGCTTTGATTTTTTTTTTCAAGCTGAAAACGTGCAAGCCCTGTGTGGGTTAGGTCCTTTAGATATTTAAAAAGATTGAAACAACTTCAAAGGAGACATTCTGTTCTATCAGGTTAAGTATATTTTAATATTAGAGAGTCCTTTTTTTTCAAGAACAGAGATCTGTTCTCTTGAGGAAATAAAACATTCTGAAAGATTTTATCCAGAATGGTTTTTCATTGTTTTTAAAGAGACAAGACAGGATTTCAAGCCTGCTGAAGCTGGTAAATGTCCCAATTTCTGCTTATCAGTGCTGACTGCTCTGTGTTATCAGGTTGATAGTTATGTAAATCAAATTTTTTTATCAACAGAATGCTGGGGTTTTTTTGGAAACAAGAAGGCAGAAGCATTTGGCAATAATGTTTTTATTTACCTGTTATGAATGCCAGAACGTTGTGCCTGAACAAGGTGCAGAGTGCCAGCCCTTCAGTTCAGAGACATATGGGAATTTTCCTAAGGAGGATTTGCTGAATTCCCTGTGTATGGCCCAGAATATGATGGATTACCAGAAGGCGGAACTATTCTCTCTCCAATGCAGGGGTCTGTTTGAGCTATCTCTCCTGCCCTGCCTGGTGGTCTAAGTGCATTACTCATGAGAAGTGTACTTTAAATACAAATTTGAAATTTGTGCTGAACAAATGGGAATGAAAAAATTTAAGAGAAGGGGGTTGAAATATCTTTGGAGGAGAGTCACAGCCACAGCTTGAAGCAGTGGCATGGGGTGTAAGACATTGTGAAATGCATGTGGGGATGGAGTTGTTGTGCTTCACAGCAAAGGCAATGCAAAATATGGGCCCCATGGTCCCACAGCTTGTGATCCTCACGGGACTCCCCCTGCAGGCCCACTGGCAAGAGTTGGTGCAGGTGGCAAAGATCTTTTCCAAACCCTGAGGGACATGGAACCAATGGGGATGTGAGACTCTGCAGAGCCGTATCCCAGGTGGCATCTGTGTGGCAAATTCAGGCTGCGCATCATTCAATCTGTTTTGTCAGGAGGGTGAAAGGTAGAGGCCATGCTTCCATCTCCTGTTGTCAGCCCTAGCTTTGGCAGCAAAACCTCTGTGTGGGTTTTGTAGCCAGCTGGTTTAACATCTGGGCAAAGAGTCCGCAGGGAAGTGATTGCCTCTTACCCTCTTTTCTCTCTTTTCATTGTAATCCAGATAATGAAAGCGACAAGTGGCTGATCTGCCCCTTGTGAACACCAAGGGGATCCAGCTGCCAGCTTCTGCATATTCTTGTTATTTTAGAATAACCTCCTGGCCTATGTGCCTTTTGGGGCTCAAGACCAGAAACGAGGCAGCAAAACTGTGCAATGCTTGATCAGGGTTGTTTCTTCCCTTCTCCTGGTTCAGACTCCATATAGTCTAGCTGGGATGCTTTAGTCTAGGAGAAAATCTGGAGACAGGGTCCTTGTCAGATTCTCCCAGTGTGTGGAGCCAGTAACCAGGAGCATGGGACAGAGAACTGTTCTGCAGGTTTTCCTCTTTGCCATCTATCATGACTGGAAGGGTGGGGAAAAGGCTCTGTATTTGGTGAAGGTGCTCCTGAGTATGGATATCCAGAGGATGTGGGATGGTGGAAGTGGTGACTGTTCTCCCACTGGGTGTCATCCCTCAGTCCATGGGAGGGCAAACTGACTCAGGGCATTTGCCTGCTGGGATCAACACAGCCAGAGGACAGAGCATCCTGTCTTGTTAGATCCTGTCATTACTAACAGTGGTTAAACATGTGTTTTCATGTACAACGTAGTATGTCTGTCCTCAGCTATCCAGAGTCCTGTAGCTAAAATAAGATCATGTCCCCAATGTGTAATAATGATTCTGAAAATTTCCTCTGTATTTTATGTTCCCTTGTCCTTCAGCTCATTGGCAGGAGGACTTTATTTTTGCCACTGGGGTGATTTTAGGCTAGAGTGGTCCTGAATGAAGTCTTGACGAGGCAAAGTAAAGAAGGAAAAAAATAGCAGTCTCTGAGCTTCTGCAGTGCTCATGTATGCCTTACGATCTCTGCATGAAAAGTCTTAGTGTGCACAGCAATGAGCAGAGTACATATGCTCAATAAAAGAGATGCTAGACATGTTTCCTTAAATAGATCTTTTGTTAATTCGGCTCAACATTGGCTCTCTGCTTGCTCTGGGGGACCGGTCTGTAATTCCCCCGATTAAGAACTTGCTGGAGATGCTACAGCTTAGCGCAGAACTGTGACCAGGGACTTCAGCTTCCCTCCTAAAGTGCAGAAAAGGAGCTGCCCCAAAAAGTAGACCATAGATAAGTGAGTGTAGATAGCCTCAAGCCATAGTTTTCATCTGAAGTTTTCATTTGACTGGTTTCATTCACACACTGGAACAGTGCAGGAACTGAAAGTTAACATTTCATGTGTCAAAACTATCACTTTTTGCTGCTTACTTCTTGGCAGAGACATCCAGGTCATACCAAATGTACCCTATTCCTTCCTGGATACCAGGTTATCCCACAGGAAGATATATTGGTAATTCTGATGTTGCAGACACTGAGTTAGCTGCACAAAAAATTATAGTTCATTCTGTTCTGGAAGTGGTCTGATATATAAAATATGTAAAATGATTTAAAAAGTCAGATAAATAACAGAGTGTGTGCTCTCATTATTCATCCTCATGTTTAATTTAACAACATCCTTCATTTTTGTAATGAATGTGACACTGCTACAGAATTTCCAGCTCGGGGCACTGCAGTGTCCAAAAACCAGAGGCAAGATCTGGAAGTTCTCCAATCCACGTGGTTTACTGCCCATCTTTCACTTGCCAAGCCAGAGCTCTCAAATATGGCTACAGGCTTGACTTCTCAGAGGGATTTCCATAGCTTGTGGGGCTGACCAGACCTGTGAGCTAGGAATGGGTGGTGGAGGACTGCAGCATTTGAAACCCTCCCAACCTGCAGCCCCTAGGTGCCCACCTTCTGGCTGTAGTAAGGGATATGTCTCACCTCACAGCAGGGTCTTTTCAAACTACAGTTTAAATTTTTCTTAAAGGATAGAACAAGGCTCATTATTTTTCTGCAAGAGACATCTGGAACATGATAAGGTATCTGTTTCTTGCATGGTGGCCTCTTGGTTACGGCAGTTATCCAAGCAGTTATAGATCCAGGTTTGTTCTCTGCTCTGCTGGGGGGTTTGAATCTGTAGGTCACAAAAGACATGACTACCAGGTGATGAGCTTATGAGGTGGGGAGGAACACTGCAGGAAGAAAATGCCTTATACATGATTCTAGGGAGAAGGGACAGAAGAGGGAACAGGAATTGTAAGAGACAAGATAATTGTGTGAACCTCTGTAAAAGCCTCTTCAGGTTATTATATAGATGAAGGATACCCTCGGCATCTCCTTTTCCAGATGCATTTTAAAAGTAAGATGCCTCAGGGTGCATTTTGTGAGGACTTGAACTGCATCAGTGGTAGGTGTGCTCTGAGAATACATCTTGGAGAGGGCTGTGGAGGTAGCCTAGTGTTTTGCGTATTTTGTGTTTGCATCTTGTCAGTCTGTAAGGCTGAGCTCCCTATACCTGGAGCAGATCTAGACTTGCCAGGCATTAGAACTCTAAATTTTTAGAATGTTTAGAACTGGAAAGAGAATGATGACTGAATTTAGGTATTTCTAGGGCTAAATAGCTTTTGAATGGGAGGGGGTTTCATTTTAACCGAAGCCCATTTTAGACACTCAAACCCCAATAAAATTACTACTACATCAATGGACCTCTCTGGCCCTTGTGTAAATATTGTCAGTACAAGCAGAGAGACTCATTAAACACAACTCTCTTGCAATGTAACATGAACTGTAACATCAGACTTCAAAATGTTTAAGCTATCTACAGCAGATTCTGTTGATCCCCGTTCCCGTTATCACTCTTCAAAAAGTGCAGCTGATTGTAAGCAAGCTTGTTGAATAAATTGAAACAACCCAAGAGAATGAAAGTGTGGACTGTGGAGGCCAGCACCTTGAAATCCTCAGTTGCCTCTTGTCTCACCAGTGTGGTACAAGACAAAATAAAAATGGATGAGGACATCAAGAGACTAAAGCAGAAAGGTGCCTGTAGCAGCAACTGAGCTGCCCAAGCAACAAAATAGTAGTGTGGTGATTAGTCCAGTTACACTAGACTCTTATCAATATGGAACTATTTTTTCAGGTAGAGTAGCAGGGCTGGAAATAGTTTTTTTCTTATGTAGCTGTATTCAGTTAAGGTTTTCTGTTAATACAGCTATGGACCATATGCCTCTGTGAGCATCACTGTAGCATCACAGTGAGAATCCCCTGAGTTAGTGGGCAGCTTTTGAAGCACCATGTGAGAAACAGTCGGCTCAGAGTAGCCCTGGAGCATTAACTGGGTTTTGATGGTTTTGTCTTGTGGAAATGTAAAACTGATAAGCAAGCAGTTAAGAAGATGTTATATTGGAACATCATTTCGAATTCTCATGCTAACAATTTTACAGGTGACCCAAATATCTTATGATTTTATTTTTCAGCTGCAAGGAAAGACTTTAAGAAATGAAGACTGGTCTCTTGGGGTTGGATTTAGGTTTTGTTTCTTTTTTGGTCCCTTTGGGCTATGAGAAGGTAATTTTGAGACTGTTTGGAGAGCTGTGAACTCCTGTTTTCAAATGACCTGCTAAGTATTTAGTGTGCCTTTTGGTGACTGTCAGTGAAATAGAAAGAAAGATTTTCAGAGGAAGAGAACAAGATCTTAATAGTGGGTAATGGAGTTGGAAGCCCCGATAGCAGGCTGTTGGGATGCATTAGCCCCATTTATTATAGGAAGATTCATCAAGAGAGAAGACTAAATGGGCAAACCTGGGAAAATGTATTAAAATAAATAATTAAAAAGATAACTTTTAACTTACTGTGTTCACAGACTTGGTGTTTCATGGAACAGAACAAAAAAAAAAGATTTTTGCAAAAAGTGTGCTCCCAAACCAGTGCTATGTGTGTATGTGTTATGATTCCATTTTTTTCCCCAGCCTTTGAATTAATTAGCTACCATGTTGAATTCTAAGTGCAATAATTAAGCAAATTAATGCTGCAGTGAAGTTATTAATGAGGTAAAATATGCTAATATGCTTTCGATAAAGAACTTGCTTTTTCTCTCTTACCAAGAAACTGGAAAAGCTCTTTTATTTCAGGCCAGACACCTTCTCTGGAGTTCTTAGAGAGAGGGTTCTTAGTCATATGCCAGTGAGCAAATGTTTAAAACAGGGGTTAATATCTTCATTTTTAGACATATATAAAATCCTTCAGAAATGTTGCAGTGGCAATGAAGTTATCAGCTTGGTTTCTAGCAGCGTCAATAACGAGAAAACGAAAGTGTTCTGTGACCTGTACTTCCATTATGGAAGAGGACAATACCTATTAAAGGATTGCTATTTTTATGACGATATTTTAAATATTCAATTCATATAAAGCAGTGAAGGCAATTATTACCATGGCACAATAAAAACATATTTCTCTATTCAGTGTGCCTGATGCCATTATGTTTTCAGACTGTAAAAAAATATTCTGCATTGAAACATGATGGTAATTATTTAGTGACTTGGAAATATGTGTGGGTAGCAATCATAATCATAATAATAACTAGTAACTGGTTTCTGTAAACTTTGTCCAAGTGTTTGGATGTGGGCATGTAATCTGTAAAGCCATTTAAAACATGACAATAGAACACTGTTCCTTGAAATGCTAAAAGTATCCATCTATGAAGAAAGACATCCATGTTATAACTTAGAGACTCCTTGTATGGCTGCTGCTTTCTCTGGCTCTGCCTAATAATCACTTCTTTTAATCCCAGATAATAAACAGACACTGTATTTTCCCAAACTGGTTTCTTTTTTTAAGCAGAGTCTATGACATTTAAATATTGCTCCTCTGTGAAAACTTTCAACCTCTTCTCTTTCACTCCTTACTTATCCCTTGCTGTACTGTATGCTTCTTGCTATTTGCATCAGTTTGGTCAGATTCTCAAATGCTGAAGGGCTTCTAACTGGTTCAAAGAGGCCCTCAAGCCAAGCCAGGCAGCTGTGTTCATTAGTTTCTAGTTTTTGTGTTTCATCCTTTTTTTTAATAATTTTATTTTTATGTTCAGCAGTATGCATGCCTTGGAGATTTTCTTATCAGTCTCATGAAAAGATGTATTCTTGCTACCTCCCAGGATTTAATTTCCTTCCTTTAAACCTTCAGGATATTTTCCTGCTCATTTGCTGACATGTCTTTTGTTTTCAAATATGCTGTTAGCAGGTCCCTTTTTGGTATCGAACTAAACCCTTGGACATATTTTAGTTATTTTGCAGTCAGTAACAGTGATTCAGGTATCATTATCTACTGTTTCTTAACTCTGTGCCAAGAATAATCTCCTCTCTTTATGTGCTTATTTCCTGAAAATGTTAATTTTAGAGCATTAAAGTGGTGAAAAATCGTTTCTCTAAGTTTTCTCCCTGTGGGCAGTTTGACCGGTATACTGGACAGTGGTTGAAGCTCTCTGTTTAAAGAAAAAAAAAGGTTAGGAGTTTCTGCTGCTTTGATCTGTAACTTCAGCATCTACTTCCCTTTAACTTGTTCCAAGGCTAGCAGTTCATCCATATATTTATATCCTTACGGGCTGGGATCTGTGTCAGATGGTCTCCGCTGTTCGGATCTCATCATTCAACATTTTTGCATCACTGGGGGAGCTGGTTTCATTTAATTACAACACTACTCACCCGTGTGTTTGACCTGCCTTTCTGGTGCCTGCTGACTATGGCATTATGCATCTCCACTCTTCTTGCCATTTCTGCAGTGCTGCCTTCTGCAGGTCCAAAACTTCTTGCCTGTTTTCTGCTTTTGGATTGCTCTCATTCACATTCTGGCATTTTCAGGGTTTGTTCCTGATGAGGAGCTAGCTCCAGTGAAGGATCTATGTGTTTACATGTTAGGAGGCACATTGCTGTTTGGTGCCCAACAGTACAGCCAAGAGGTTCCCATGCTGACTGGTGAGACTTCTTCTGCATGCCAGAGGTATGGATTGAATAGCCTTTTACATTGGGGCCTCAAAAACTGGTTGGCATTGACAGCTGACATCCAGTTTCGGGGAATTAAGATAGATTGAACTCCAGTTTTATACCACCCTATATTTGGGGTGGTATAAAACTACTATGAGTAGTGGGTCTAAAAGCCACCATATGTGGACAGTATGGATAATTTTAGTAAATTATCTTTTGGTAGGGTTTTTAGAATATGAAAATGTTGTTTTGAAACCTAAATAAATGGACATGGGAAGATATAAAAGAACATGTGGAAGTACCTGGTGACATCTTGGCAGGTAAATTTAATAGGGTCAGGACATTTCTCCCTTATGGTCTGACTCCGAAAATACTATTTGTGCCTTTATCTGTCTTGTGCAGCAGCTTGAGCACCCAGCTACAGCATTTGGTGTTAGTATCAGTGTGGTCATACCCTGGTTAAATTTGGACTGTTGCTATTTGTTTGTGTTCCTGAGTGCCTTGGAATCTTTGGCGTGGATCCGGACCTTGCTGTGCTCACAGTGCACAATAGCAAAATGAAAAGGTCACCTCTGCAATAAAGAGTTCATACTGTATGGAGCTGAGGTTTGGATATATCACCCTCTTTCCTTTGAAGACTGTACTCTTGGTTAAACATGAGAGCTCTGATATCAGAGATTAAGGTCTTTCAATTCAAAGGCCAGGATATTGTTCTATAAAGTAAATAGTGGCAGTGCCCAAAGAGGGTCTAAGTGACCTGGGAGGAAACACGCCAAGAATGACTGCAGCCCTTGTATATTGGTTTGCTTTTCTGTATGATTTTCTTTGATCCAAAATGTGTTGCTGCTTCATTTATTGTGGAGATTCTCACATGATTTCTTTAGTCAACAGCAGAACTCCATCAGGAATTCATTAGGCAGTGTTTGTACAGATGTAAAACTCCGTCTAAGTGATCCTATTATTATTTATATTGGGCCTGATACTGCAAACCCTTAGTCACATAAATATTTCCTAGGAAGGCAGTCAACTAATGTGACAGAGAGGACTGTAGCAGTGAATTTAAATTTGCACTGCCAAGGCAGCAGTAAACTTTTTCCTTGATACATAAGAATTTTGTTATTAATCCTAATTTTTGGATTTTTTTTTCCTATTTTTTTAATTGATCATGATGAACTACTCTTCTATATTTTGCACTACGCACACTTCTTTAAAAGTACTTTAAGGTAAGTAAGGCACATCTTACTTCCTTACTTTTCATGTTCCAGAACTGACTATTTAAAATCTTTATCTGTACTTTGTTTTATGTTCTCTGCAATAATTCCCTTCTGTAGCCTCAGAAGATACAGTGTGTGTACATATATATCTATATATGTATGTTGTATATATCTATATACACAGATGTAGTCTATCTGGACTTTTGTAAGGCCTTTGACACAGTTCTCCACAACATCATTTTCTCCAATCAAGTCATATGGACTTGATGGGTGCACTGTTGAGTGGATGAGCAATTAGTTGGATGTTCTCATCCAGAGGATAGAGGTCAAAAGTTCTTTGTCCAGCTGGACATTGGTGATGAATGGTGTCTCTCAGGGGTTCGTAGTGGCACCAGTACTGTTTAATATCTTCATCAATGGCATAGACAGTGGGATTGAGTTCATCCTCAGCGAGTTTGCAGATGACACCAAGCTGAGTGGTACAGCTAACAGGCCTGAGGGACAAGATGCCATCTGGAGGGATCTGGACAGACTGGAAAAGTGGGGCCATGAGAACCTCATGATGTTTAACAAGGCCAAGTGCAAGGTGCTGCACCTGGATTGTGGCAACCCCTGGTAACATCACAGACTGAGGGATGAATAGATTGAAAACAGTCCTGCCGAGGACATGGAAATCCTGATGGATGAAAAACTGGACATGATATGGCAATGTGTGCTCACAGCCCAGAAAGGCTGCATCAAAAGCAATGTGACCAGCAGGTCAAGGGAGGTGGTGCTGCCCCTCTACTCCTCTCTGATAAGACCTTACCTGAAGTGCTGTGTCCAGCTCTGGCGTCCTCAGCACAGGAAAGACATGCAACTGTTGAAGCAGGTCCAGAAGAAGGTCACAAAAATCATCAAAGGGTTGGAACATCTCTGCTGGGAGATGAGAACATATCTGGTGGGACAGGCTGGGAGAGTTGGGGTTGTTCAGCCTGGAGAAAAGAAGGCTCCCCTCCATAAAAAGGGGAGATCTTATTGTGGCCTTTCAGTACCTAAAGGGGGGTTGAATGACAGAGACAAGGTTTTTATCAGGGCTTGTTGCAACATGGTAAGGTGTAATGGCTTTAAATTACAAGAGGGTTGATTTA
>NW_016690323.1:1544195-1583604 GCF_001604755.1 Lepidothrix coronata | reverse complement strand
GAAAGAAGTTTTTTACCATGAGGGTGGTGAAACACTGGCACAGGTTGCCCAGAGAGGTGTTAGATATCCCATCCCTGGAAACATTCAAAGTCACGTTGGATGTGGCTCTGAGCAACCTGGTTTAGTTCAAGATGTCTGGTCATTGCAGGGGAGCTGGACTAGGTGATCTTTAGAGGCCCCTTCAACCCAAACTATTCTATGGTTTAACAATTCTGTGGTTAGGGATGGTCCAACACAGATGTCAACCTTATGTGATACTGTTTGGGTCATTACTGTAGAACATACTGTTTCTGAGGTCATAGTACCCAATTATTTGGCTGATAAGGCAAAGAGAGAAAAGATATGTTCTACCAATAGGGTAAAAAAAGAACAAAGAGCTTACTTTTTCTCTTCAGAAAGCATAGCTGTAGACATTTGGAGGTGGAGGAGTGAGAACGTATCCTCTCACTTTAAATGGAGTTAGAAGCTCTTCTTCTCAATAGTTGGTGAAACAGTCTAGTTGCAGTGAAGGTTGAAGCTGGTGATTGTTTTCAGCATTAAGCTCTGAGATGTTGTCAGATGAGGTGACCCCAGAGGTTCTTTCCAGTCTAAGGATTCTGTGGGGATTTATTGCTTAATCTAGGTTGGAAATTATATTAGATATTTCTTTGGCTTAAAAAAGTACTGCCACTCTTGTATGTGCACGTGTGTGTGCACAAATAAAAAGGGGAATACTCTTCCTACTGCAGCTAGTGAATGTTTTGGTTCTGTGTACATGAGGGACCATGACACTTGCAATAGATAAAAGTTGCTCCAGGGTGCATACTGAATCTTTGCTGGAGGCAAAGGCTTTCCAGTGGGGAGCATATGGCATGACCAGCGAAGACTATTTCTGTTCTTCAGAACACACAGTTCATCTTCTTACAATATTCAGTTTGAGACAGGTGGCATAACAGATTTACCATGCTACTGCTTCACTGCAGTGTTGAGCTGAAAGCTTTGTCAAGCACTGGAGAATTACCACTTTTGAGGAGGAAAACTAATGTGCAATAGTTACGATAGAAGAAGTCTCACTAGGGATATAGAGGGACCTGGCTTCCATATGTCTTCATAAAACCACTTGAAAATGGTCCTCTTGATTCTGAGCTTCCGTAAAACCATATTCCTCACATGAACATAATGAAAAAAAAATCATCAGTCAGTCTGCAGACACTGAGTATCACAGACAAGAAATAAAGCATTAGATCTTAGAAATGCACATCTTGCTGAGGCACCCATGGGAAGCTTGGTCCACGTATCAATGTTGAGTACAGTTGGCATATGAGGGCATAGCAGTGATTTCCCATCCCAACCACCAGACATCTTCTGCCCATCTGGAGCACAGTATGGTTAAACTTATGGTAACTGAAGGATCTATGAATGAATTTAAATGCATATACTGAAGGTTCCTCCTTAGACAGTTGCTTGCCTCCCACTGTCAGAATCCCTCATGCTAGTGATGGATGGCACGCTGGTGATGACAAACCCTTGCACTGATGAAACTGCACTGTGTACGTGGACTGTGGCTGGCTTTGTCCTCCTTAATCTGATTGTCTTACATGCACAAGTGCTTAGAGGTTGGTGATTTTATTTTAGCACAGGTTGGTCTGCACTGGGCCAACCGCATATGTCTTGTTACCTGTCTACAGCACAGTTCAGGGCACCTTAGAAGGAATATCTGTTTGCGTTTCAACTGGCTGAGACATAGACTTCAATTTTGTGTGCTCCTTTGCATCTAGGCAATAAATCTTGTAATAGCTTAACTTTTTATATGAATGCTGCCTCAGGCAAGGACTGTGTGGCCTAGAAAGCAGGAGGTTTAATATTTTATAAAATCTCCAAATGCTGTTTTGCTGCTGCTTCTCCTTGAGTGAATGGAAGCCGCAGTGGTTCGATAGACCTCCAGACTGAATTGTATCAGGGAACAGAAATAATCATGGACCATCTCAGTTAACTGACATTACACAGAAATCAAACACTGGGGAAAAGCGGTTTGAGTGGAAGCATTTGAGGAAATCACAATTCACTTGGGGAATAAGAAAAATCTGAAAAAAACCCCAACAAACCCAAAACCCCAAAAAACTGTGCCCTGCAGGTTAGTAATTTGAGGGAAATTGGTCACTTGTCACAAATAGTAGCAGGGCTGGGGTGTGTTTCGAGCTAGGCAAACAGTTCATGTGAGGGTAGACATGAGAGAAACAGTGAAGTCAACAGCCTAGCTCTGTACTTTAGTGGTGTTAGAACTTTGAATTGTTGAGGGGATGTTACTGTGGTGACTTTATTTAGGTTTATTAGGCACCATCATGCAGCAAGCCACTGGAGGGGGTATTGGCTTTGTTATTCTGGAGGAGTACCTTGCATCCCCCAAAACAAAAATAATTCCCTTGTTGTGGGTGGGTTCAAGACTGAACTGAGCGTCATCAGTGAGATTCATCAATACTGACTTGGGGCTGCTTTTGGACTTTGATGCAGTTGGGGCCCTTTTGTCTTCCTCAACTGTCTCTCAGGTCTCAGGACAGAGCTTTGAATAAGCCAAATGAAAAACAAACCATGCAGAATGAAAAGAAGCCAAGAGACTCCATGATGAAGCTTGAGACTGTCGCAATTTGCATCTTTCCAGGCATAAAATATACCTTTCTTGAGGTAAAAAGGACTTCTGTCTGCTGCTCTTGGTATCTTATGCAATATATTCCCAGCAACGCAACCCATAGTGTCTCGTGATGTAGTCCAATGATCATACCTTGGCTATGGGCTGAAGTTATTGCTGGCAGGACTTGGGTCAGGATAGCACTTACATACATTCACCCCATGGAATTCCACAGGATTGAGTGAAAGAGAGGGAGAAGGTACGGGGTTGTACCTTCCCCCTACCCCTTTCTGGTGTGATGGACTATGACATTGTACAATGCGGTTGCATCCTCTCACCAATTTTCCCCCTCAAAATGACTAGAGCCAGCCAGGAAAGGCAATAGGGTTCACTTAAATACATAAAATGAAACACAGGATTAAGTGGTTAGCAGAACTGTATTTATACAGACCCTCTGGAGACTGGAATGAATTAGTTTCAGGCAGAAGCTCACATTGCCATCTGTGAGCCCTGCTTGGGATCTCTAATTTTAAGCATAAGCTGCGGTCAGGGAAGAATCCAGTACTGCAGAACCTGAATGCATTTCATCTCTGCAATTCTTTTTTTTTTTTTTTAAACAGTTGCTGTTCTGACCACATTTTCAACAGAGCCACCTGATGGTGAGCTAAAATGAACAGAATCACTTGGAATTTGGCATCTCCAGGTGCTATTACTTACCAGTTGAGAAAGATAGCAGATGTGACAATTTGTATAGATTTTTCTGAAAAATTTGCCAGCTGGGGAAGAGATAAATGATGACTCTTGAACATGCTTCGCTTATTCATCCCTAACAGCTCAATGGGCTAAAACTTTGAAATGTGTTGGGCAGGAGTAAGTGGGACTAAGGTCTTTTACAAAGGTTGGGGTAGGGTACCTTTGGAAAGTCACTTTGCCTTTCACATGGGTGTTGCATTCTGGATTAAGATATAAACTACCCAGAGTAGTTACATTTTTATTTAAGATTTTTAAAAAGCCTTTGGGTTCGTTATAACCTCTAATTAGTGTCCGGAGAAAGAGTCGCACACTCTTCTCTAAAGGAAATTATTTTTAATTTTGTGAGAAAAAGAAGATATTTTGGCAAAAGGTTTTTACAGGATCAAAATACAATCAAGGAAAAAAAAACATTTCACTAAAAGCATTCAGCACAAAGACCCATTCCACAGGAAACACCCACTAAAAAAATCCATATACCAGCTTTAGTAAAACACAGTTCATTGGTTTTAAGTTATCCACAAGAGAAGGAAAAGAGTAAGAGAAAACAGATTAAAAGGAATAAAGAAAGAGAGAAGGAGAGAAAGGAGAGGAGAATAGTTACCGACAAGATTCGATGGTTCGCATGGTGGCAACTGGAAAGGAAGAAGAGGGAGACCTCATGGAGTCTTGTGTATTTATAGAGTTTAGTTTCCCTCCCAGGCAGGATATCCAGTCAGTGCCTTCCAGGCCAGAGTGAGTTGTGCTGTAGCCAGTCACAGGCTTCAGGGGTGTGGTGTGGGTGAGCTACCAGGCAGCTCTGCCTTGACTGACAGCCCGGCTGCAGGGCCTGCAGCTCTGCCGTGTGCTCTGCGTGGGCAGCAGGCCTTGCCTTCAGCTCTGCCCTGTGCCCTCAGCACAGGCCTGACATGCAGACCTTACCATGGACCTGCAGGTCCAGGCCCAGCCCTTCCCCACGTGCACACACAGAGTGAGTTGGTTCCAACCCATATCAATAATTCAGTGAGACTCGGATCCAGGATCTCACAGTGGGTGCCGAATGTGGAGTCACCAGGAGGCTGAGCTGGCAGTTCAAGGTGTTAGGGCTTCAAGCTGGTTTTTTCTGTACTTCCCTCCAACCCTCTGTTCCCACTTTGTATTTTCATACCAATGCAGCTGCTCAGCTTGGTTCAGCGTTGCCTCTGCTTTCTGCACATCATTCCTGCCTTTCGTTCCTGCATGGTTCCCTCAATCCCATGTGTTTCTCCTCCCTCTGATGTTAGCCTCTTGCAACAGACACCTTGAGATACCAGTCCTACAGGACATCCTCCATGGAGCTTGCTGCCTGTGTGAAGATAGTAGTGGTAGGGGGTTGCAAATGGCACCAGAGAGAAATTCCAGACAATTAACAATGCAAGAAATATTCAACCTGGACTCCGTCTAGTCTCTCTCTCTTCCATTCCCCCTCCTTCTCTCTCCCTGCTTCTTTCCTGGGGACTTTGTCCTTTTTTCTGGAGCTGTGCTTGGCATGTTGATGCAGGTCCAGCGTGTGAAAAAACAGGCTGGGTCTGGTTCTGCATTTAAGGGGGATTTCTTTAGAGCCATCTGCCATCTCGAAAATTAAAGCAGGGAAAGGTCATTGGGATAAACCGATTTGCTAAACAAAACGGTTAACAACTCATGAATAAAACTTAAAAAAAAAAAAAAAAAAGAATATCCTGACGGGAGGGGCAAACATAACGAGAAAGAAACACGCCCCCAAAAAACCATAGCCTGCCCACACTGATCTCCACCCACCCCTTTCCAGTTCATTTCCACTCTTTTGGGGGAGGGACTGGTCCCCCTCTTTCCTTCCTGAGCCTCCCTCCCTCCTCCTCCTGAGCCCCCATGCCCTTGTGTATGCCTTGGGAGAGGAGGACTTGCAATCTGTGCTGGGAATGTGGGTGTGAGCTTCCTAATGACTTTCCAGTGGTAATGTCCACGGGGCTTTGTGCGTCCCCTTAGCAACTCTGCAGCAGCAGCAGTAGCAAGCAAGTCACTTTTGTCCCTTGCTTGCTTCAGCGGTGCCTCCTCCTCCTCCCTTTTGCTGGGTTTCTTGCAGGTCACACACAGAAGCAGTGAGCCTGCCCCTGTGCAGACGAGAGGACACACAGCCCTGCACAGGCACAAAAAGCAGCAAAATCCTCTTCCTTCCCCTCCCCCATTTCAGCTCTAAAGAATAATAAGGATTATAGGGAAAGCTGGCTGTTGGAATACGGCTCACTGGCCATGCTGACCATAGCTACTGCACCGCTTATCTGGGCTCAGCTGACAAGAGAGCAACCTACCTGAGATAGAAAATAGGAGGTGAAAGAATCTCACCAACTACCCAGCATCTACTTTTGTTCCTCTCCCCCACAATCAGTTATGTATATTCCCTGATGAGACCTTAACACAAAACCAAGAAATAGATGGTTTCTGTATTTGCTTACTGCTCTGCAGACCCTGCCCTAAGCAGCAGTTCTCAAGGGTCCACTAATGGAAGAAATCCTTAAAAATGGTTGCTATCTGCAAGACCCACTAGGGGCTATGGGGCTTCTCTTGGAGATGGCTGAAGAGAGCCCCTAAAGACCTTGGCAAGAATAAAGCTCTTGCAAAGAGCACTATGAGACTGTTCAAAGGGACTTTCTCTAAGGGTGAGTGCCACATTGCCCTTCTACCCACACAGAGTTGCTCTGGATCCATGTCCTTACCCTGCCCTGTAAACCGTCAAGGTCAAGATACAGCCCTCATTATCTTCCCCTTACATCTGCAGGAATGATGACAACTGCCCTTAACCTTAAGAAAAGGGGCTTAAAACATCCGATGCCTAAGGGATGTATGCTTGCATTTATGTGGGCGATGAGGGCTCAAAGGGGCCATATTTGAGTTTCTTTCATCATATTGTTCTTCTCACCACAAGTTTCTGATGGGGGAAAATCTCCCCTCTGCTCTGGCAATTGGCAGAGAAACTCAGACATGATTTCATTCAGTCAGCAGGGTTTTATCTATGTGTGGCCAAAAAAGCCAGAAGTGTTTTGGAGTGGGAACTCTGGAGTCAGCTTCTTAATTCACCAGGCCATTCTGGCAAGCAGCTGAATGGGCTTGCTTCCTCCTCAGACCATGTGGGGACAAAGCCATGCCCTACCAAGGCTGTGGGAAGAAGGTCTGAGAATGCTAAGGTGTGGAAATAAGAAGCTAAGGTGTCAGGAGATGAAGATGATGGGGTTATGGTGTGTAATCAGGCCTGGATACCATCCGAATCACATGGTTATATCATGTGTCAGAATGGCAGGCTCTGCTCCCATGGTCCAGCTTGTGGCTCACCAAAGAGCAGTTGAAGGTGGAAAGTGCTGCCTTGCCCTAGCTGCTAAAGGAAATCCATGCGGGCTATTATGTAATTTCTTTCTAAAGCTACTTTTTGTTGGTGTGTTGGGAAAAGTAAGAGCATGTTAACAAAATTTCCCATTTATTTATCTGAAGTCCAATGACATCAATACAAAGACATCCATTCAGCCAGTTCCTTTCTAATGTCTTTTAGCGTGTGCTCTTTTCTCTTTCCTTTCTCCATTTTATTTAGTTCTAGAATGGTTAAAAAGAACAATATTAGGGGAAAATGTATGTACTTGACTGAAAAGAATTAATGGATATTGTTATAGCTATTGCTGTAGCAGAGTTCAGCTTTTCTACTGGTCTTGCAAGTGCAAGCATCAAACTGCCAGAGTAGACAAGGAAGGTCCCTCTGCCCATGCAGAAGCTTTATCGTCAAACTCAAGTGGGCAGAAAGGCATTTTCTGTGCTTTTGTTTAACTTCCCAGTGTAAAGGAAGTTGGCCTACATTGCTGATATGCACCTATATCAAACTCATACTTGACTTTATGAATTGTTTATAGAATTCACACCATGAATTTTGCATAAAATAGATGCAGAAGAATTGTGCCTTCACTATATTTGCATTTCCATGGGTAAGGTGGTGAGTACTTAATGTTTAATTGATTAACAAGCAGGATTGTCCAACATATTTCCTTTCTAAAATGCACAGTGTAAAAACAAGAATCTGTAACAACTAAGGTCAAAACAAAATCAGGAGAAAAATCTCAGGAAGCTTGAACTGTAGAAGCATTTATAAGGAGAAGACTTCAAAACAGGTGATAGAATAAATGAATGTTGTCCCTGGATTAATTATTTATCTAATTATGCCTCATTTTTCCTTACTTCATCCTACAAAAGAACATATGCTGTTTATATATCCAGGTGATTTTCATTTTGATTTTGGGAAGTAAAATATGTGTTTAATATGTTGCTTACTTGCTTTGATCTCTGACAGTCATTAATATAATTTTAATTTTTGGACTTCCTTAATTATATTTAAAGTATTAACCCTGAAACATCATTTTTCTCCAGGGAGATGATTGCTCCTGACTTCATCTATTTAGAGTTGGAAAGAATCAAAGAGCCCTACAGGGTTGTGGCAAAGCACTCGAGATAAGTGTTTTCCCCCCATGTATTACTTATTTATTAAAACTGGTGGAGCATAACTAAAATGGAGAAAAAAGACCAAAGAAATACAGAATACAATGGCCTTCAGATTTTAATGGGACAAATGGCTGGAAGCAATTTCTAAATTATTAAATAAATCGATTTTATTCTTGCAGTCACCCTCCAAGGTGTGTTTGTCAGCCTTATTATATTCATCTTCAGTGCTATTCAAAACCACTTACAGAGAAACATGCTTTTCTTGGCCACAATTCTTCAGCCCTCCTATTTAAACATGAGATTTACATTACAAGTACAGCATTCTTTCTGTTTCTTTCTCTTTTTCAGCCTTTATTTTTTTTTCCTTGGTCAGTTCTTCCTATGTTTGGTTTCTAGGCCTAAAGACAAGAGACAAGAGGGTGCCAGGATGACAAACCTGTAGGTAGCCCTGTTCCATTTAAAATGCAAGACCTGTTGACTACACGCATTTTTTAAGATAATATGTGCAGCAAAGTCCTGCTTTTACTGTTCACAGAGGACGACAGGGCACAAAGTGTTAAAGAGCATATTTGTGACAGCGGGGTTGTAGACAAAAGGTTATTACACAAAGAAAAATAGTTAAAAAATATTTGAGTTATCATTTAAGTGGTTCTGTGCTCTCTCACTCTCTCTCTGTGCAGATGTGCACTACACAAAATCCATTTGCTCAGCTTTTCCCATGAGTAATCCAACCACAGTGGTTTTGAGCAAAAATCTGAAGAAGCAATTGAGAAAATTCCGGTATTGAAAGTTATTATTAAATGGCTATCGATAAACCAAATGTGCTGGTGTGCTGAGAGTGGGAAAGTAGTAAAGTATTTATTTCCTGAAGAACAACTTTACAGTCTCCAGCAATTAAAAATGGATAAAGGCAGAGCAATTCTTCCCTTCCCCCAATTGTCAATAGTGTCTGTGCTCAGCACACTGAAGCATGGAAAGAAATTGGGAGCAATTTTTGCTGCTCCCTTTATAGAGGAGAGGGAAGATGCTCTGCTGAGGATGAACACTTCAGAACTGTGGCACGGGGTGTACCTTTTGTGGTCATTCTCTCCACTGGCATCTTTCCTGGAGTACAGACTGGGAGAGGTCTGTGAAGAGATGAGTGCACGGAACTCAGAGGTGAGGTAGTTCATAGCACATGACTAGAGGTTGTGCCTTTAAACAGGATTTCTTTGAATGTGCGAAAACATGACTAGTATTCTGCTGCTTTCTGTGTGGGTTTACCACAGTGAAACAGTGCACAATGGTACTTAAAATAGATGACTACCTCTCTAGAAAATATACACCCGCTGTGTAGTGTTCTTCCAGCTGACTCTTGGCTCATTGTTTTTTCTGAGATATGTAATTTTTATTATTACACACTGTACCCATAAATAATATGCAACTTGAGAAGGAATGAAAACATTCCTCAGCTCAATTAAAAAGCAGGTTATCTCAAGGCTAGAGCTGTTGCCAAGTACATAATGGCTGTTTCACTTTACTGCCGCAATCACTTTATTGCCAGAGCCAGGCTCATTACTTTGGGCTACTGTGCATCTCAAGGCTTTACTCTGAGCAATGCAGAAGCCGGGTAGCTGCCTAATCTCAGGAACTGCTCTGAAAGACACCATGCCCCTTGCACACCTCCCTGCTTCATCTTTGCTACAGGGGACAGTAATTCACTGTTAATCTATGGGCAGAAATTTACATTAAGCCTTGATGTGCTGAGCAAGGTGTTTGGGAACAGAGCCCATTCCCCACTTCTCTTTATTCCCTCTCTGCTGCTTTCCCTTCCCTCCAGCCCCCAGCTCTGTGAGCTGACAGATGGGCCCATGCCCACCAGTTTTCATCTTGTCAGATTCATGATGACCATGGGCAAGGCTGGAAGCCTAGAAGTTCCTCTTCTCTTGTGCAGTTCCTCACCTTAAGTCACAGTTGAATCCCCAGTTGTGGGGCACAGGGTGGGATAGCTGTAAGAACAGACCCACACCACTCAGTGACATACTATCTAAATCTCTTTTATTTAGCATGGTGAGTTTGGTGGGTGGATAGTGATTTTTTTATTCCAAGAATTCCATTTTATCACATACAGATGCATGACACACATGAATCAAACCCCAGCCTCATCCGGTCTAGACCAGCACCCTGGACACCAGAGGGCAGATGCTTGCTCTGGCAGAGGGACATGTCAGGTCCTTTGTGGCAGCTCAGCCCCAACACAGGGTTGTTCCACCTTGGGCAATAGCTGCCTCTCTGTGTCAGCTGTCCTCGTACATAAGTTCTCCTGCCCCCGGGAATCTGCTGTTTTTAACTATTTATTACTTTCTACATTAGACTGTTGGCATAAGCTGCCAATGACTTTGCTAATTATATTGCCCCAGGCCCAACTCTTTGACTTACTCCTTACTAAGGCCAATTAGCAATTGCTAGAGTGGTTTCTGTCACCTGCTGGCCTGCCGCCCCAAATGTGAGTTCAGCAACAGTTATATAACAGAGTTCACCTAACACTTGGTTTCCTGGATCATTATTTCAGTCGGTCAGAGCTGGGCAGATGTAGACAAGGTTTCATATGGTGCTTTTGGGGAGGCTGGAGCCTACCTGATGGCTCAGAACCCTCTCAGTAGAGATCTAGCCCATGGTTTTGAAAGAAATGTTTAGAACCCAACCTGGTCCTCTTATATCTCACCCTTCCCATGACTTCTTTTGAATACTTTGAAACTGACTTGAAAGCAGACACAGGACAAGCTTCATCTGCCCTGCACATGAGCACATGGAGATGCAACCACTTGTCCATGAATGTGAGGTCACATCACACAAATTGCTCTTAGTGATTGTAACAGACAAACTGATGGTTTTCCTGCCTCCATTTAAATCTGTGTAGGAGATACATGAAGATAAGGCACTGGAATGGAGCAGGAGAGGGAAAATGTGTGTTTCCACCCTCTTCTTGCAGTCCCTTAATAATAAGAGGTCCCTGTTCAGAGGTGTAATGGCTGGTGATGTTGACAGTGAACACACTGATCAGTCTCACTTTTCAGTGGGGTACTCCATCAGAAAGCTAAGAAGGCTATGTGGGGTTCTTGCAGAGACAAGCAAGCCTTGTGTAACTCAAACTCAGTGAAAAGACTATGCAGCCCTGTTGGTAGGTGAATTGTGCTGGTTTTTTAACCTTGTTCTGTTTTTAAGCTTATTTAAATTATGCCAATGCAAAGGCGTTTGTAGTCCAATTAGTTAAACATTGCTGTTGATTTTAATCATGGAAATTACATAAGGCTGAAGCTTTTCTGCTTTGGTTTTTCTCATCTGCACTCCACTGTGGAATGTGATTGCACTGCTTATGTTTATGATATCAGTGTCAGAGCTAGGCATAAGCTAACCCATCTGCTAGCATGGCAGCAACAGCAGCAAAAACTTTGCCCAGGGTTTGCCTGACCCTCACTGCACACTACAGATATGGGATTTACTTCCAGTTTTATTTGTCAGCCAGCAGGGGTGAGAAAGGAGGCATGGTCAAGACTGGGGAAGGAGGCAGCTGGCAAGGATACCCCTTTTATTTTTTACTCAGAATACAGAGAAATAGGATAAAGATGGGGCTAAGAAGGAGAGCTGATCTAGAACAACATGGCTTTTGCCCATGAGGGTGGCAATGGCAAAATGGTTTATTTAGGTTTTCAGGTGGTGGGGAACTAGTCATGATTTCAACAAGTTTGACAGAACCAGCTGGAACAGCTCCATTGCCCTCACACCTCTGAACTGCAGTCTGCATACCAGCAGACAATTAGTTCTAAGGATACATAGTCTAATGTCACCAGACCTTTCCCAGCTGGAGCAACAAAATGGCTACTTAGAATATACAGTAAATTCCATTCCTTCAGGACTGCAGTACTGGCAACTAGTCCCCAGAGGTTAACTTCACTGTATTACTTCATGCCTACATTGTTTGTGTAGGCCCAAATAAAGTCTTTGCATATGTCTTTGAAAGTAATTTACAGCGAGCACTGTAGTGTTCGCTAAATATTCCTTGTGCTAAGTTCTTTACAGAGAATCATTTGAACATGATGATATCCTTATCCACTTTCAAAGGCAGAATTGGAGAAGTTTTAATGATAACCACCGTCTATGCATTTTATGCATTTTGGCTGAGTTTTTCAAAGCATGTAGGTAATGAGGACATCCAATTCCCATTAATTTTAGAGGCACCTTAAAAGGCTTTATAAATCTCAGCCTTTATGCTCTAGCCAAGAAGGGAAGATTGATTTCTATAGTGAGAAAAATTTTAGCAAAGTACTGATAACGTACTATAATAATTTCCATGATAGCTCACAGAAAAATTAACCTCATTATCTCCACTATGTATGAATTTCTCTTCTTAGTGGCTTACCTTGCATATCAAGGTAGTTGAAGGTTATGATTGCTGATGTGGTTGATGTTACATTAAGACTGAAATTGCTGAGTACTTATCTTTTTTTTCTGCTATCCTCCTGGACTCATGAAGTTGCTTAGATTGCTTTACACAGCAATGTCACTTGGGTTAGACTAAAATTTGTCTAGGAAACAGGTTCCTATATCTGGGGATTCTAGACATCTTTTGTAGGAGCTGAGAATTTTTTGGCAAGATTTTTTTCAGTTCAGATCTGTTCAGCTTTGATCACTTTTGACCACTATTTTTATAGTATTTTCTTCTTCCCCTAGGTTTTTCTTTGCTCTCCTTCTGATTGAGTGGAATTTGTACTTTCTTCTGTAAATCTGTGATCCTTAAGCAGACTGGAGACTATATAAATTTCTGTGAACTACAAGCTTATATATAACCTAATATATTTCAGCTCTTGGATTGTGCACAGGCTGCTTTCCAGCGAATTTTACTTTAGGTTCATAATTTTTAATTTTAGCTACTTTGGATGTATATAAGGGGTAAAATAATGTCTTTG
Source organism: Lepidothrix coronata (assembly GCF_001604755.1). Classification (NCBI taxonomy): domain Eukaryota; kingdom Metazoa; phylum Chordata; class Aves; order Passeriformes; family Pipridae; genus Lepidothrix; species Lepidothrix coronata. The sequence continues at coordinate 1,570,830 of NW_016690323.1, read as the reverse complement.
CTAAAGCCACTTGCTAAAGTGATGTGGGAGAGAGTGAGAATGCTCTTAGTTCACATGCACATGTTTGTGTATAATGTGGGAATTAGTTCTTAATTCAGAAATTGCATGCATGTAAATTGCAACTGATACAGGTATCTATGGCTGTAGAAACACACAGCTATGGATATCTCTCAGTGCAACTCTCACTGTTGCTGTTTCTCAGTACCTGTGGCTTCAACTTCCAAAACTCCCAGCGCTTCTTACATCACATCCCCAGTTTCACGTGGGCAAACTGAGGCCCAGGCTGCCACCTGGAATGAGTGGCACTTTTTGCATGCACCATATAATTTAGTAGGTGAAGGGCTTAAAACACACATCTCTTGATGTATGGTGATTATATCTAAGTGGTGGGACCTGATAGTTCCTCACAGCTACTGATTCTGGTTGCAGAGCATGGCTATGTTCTGCCTGCTGAGGTGGGCTGAAGACTATGTGTGGGGCAACCCCTTCTGTGTCCTGACTTCTGTGTAATGATAACCTCCCCCTGCACCTATCTCTTCAATGACCATCTATTTTATGAATGGGTCTTGATATAGAAAGAGCTACCATAGTATATACAATGTACTTAACACCTATACCTCTCAGGTGGGTGGGGTTCAGCCAACCCACCTTCAGTATCACAGCAGGTTTGTGCTGAGTATCTGAGCTCCTGTTATTCCAAATGTGGGTAGAGTAGCTCTCCAGGCTCCAGTGATCAGATTGTGATAGGGGACAATACCAGATCATAAGGGAAACCAAAACATACAGCCATGGCCCATGGACTTAGCTCATATCTATGTCAAAGATATCTCATGGCATAGAAAACTAAACCCACCCCAAGAATGTTGTGCTCATTGCTGTGCAAACATATTGAGAGACTATCCTTACAGTCTGGGAGACCAGCTATATAAACTCAGTAGCTTTCTATGGAGAGAGTTTACTGGGAGATGTCGTCCTGTACTATGAGCAAACATGCCCCCAAAACAGAGCTATGCATCCAGTTTCTTCTGTGGAAGTTTGTATGGGAATGAAAATGTGAATTATGTGGCTCAGGTCAGTCCCTATTATGTGGCTTGCTGAAAAATGTATTGGTTTCTTAAAGGCAAAGCTATTCCCATCAATGCACAACACTAAATTCATCCTTGTTATATGCCCAGTGAGTTACACTTGGGCTGAGTTTCATCCAGAATTTTTATAGGTATCAGAATTATATAAAGCCATAATAATTAAATGCTTCCTTTTTTTAGAGCTGCAATATGTAATTGTCATGTACGTTGCTGTGGTTTATGCCTTTAGTTACATTGCCAAGGTACTTAATGTTTAATAAAATCCTTTCATAACCCTTTGTCATTAATACATAACTTGAAAGAGCTGGGACAACAGTCATGGAATCTAAATGAAGCAGTAAGCTAGGCACTTTTTAGTCTTCCTCATTATCTATCTTTTAAAGTAGGCTAGAGCTAAAACAAACAGACATCCTGGAAAGTATTATTAAGACATACAAGACTAGTGTTATGGGAAGGAGCCCTGTGAAGCAATTGTATACAGGGTAATTTTGTTGAAAATGTTTATTTTTCAGAAAAAACTGAAAACAGTTTCTTGTTAGTACAAAATGTTCAAGTGTTTTTTCTTTTTTTTTTTTTTTATAAGGTTACTCCATATGCTTAATAAAGTTCCTTTATTGAGCAATTATGACATTTTTTTCATTATGCATTACACCTTGTCACATGTGATGAAGGAAACAGCAAACTCTTTCTCTGTCCTTGAAAACCAAAAATGTAAATAGTGGCATTACTCTCAAGGGAAGAGCTGTATTAATTGTGGAGCACTGCGTTAGAAATCCTGGGTATTGTATGTCCTCATTGTTTAGTTAGTGTGGGGTGGTTACTGTGGGATTTAAACCATATGTCACTTGAATTCCAAAATTGACCCTTTCAGTCAGCTGTGCTTTATCATTCGATATTGATCACAGATAATATGCTTTGCAAATTAGGGGTGGTTACAGTGCCTTTGTCCATAATAGATGTTGTCATTCATGTAGAATAGCCTGAAAGTGAAGAACATTTTAAACGGGGTTAAAGCTTCTATAGTCATCATTAATGAATTTTCTAATGCTGTCTGGATTCCATAATAGTGTGAAGATCAATAGCTATCCCAGTATAATGTAAACAAACAGAGAATCCATTAGGAATGGAGAGGTTGCAATGAAACACTTTACTTCTTGCCTACAATGGCACATTAGTTATTATCAGGGCGAAACTGAATAATCGAATGTATAAAACACAGCCTTAATGAAATGGTGATTAGTGAAAGTGAGGCTATTGCTGAACTAAGACAGTCTTAGTACCTTTTGTAAGTGAAATGAATTTGAACAAATTTAGCAGCAATAACAGGATCCCTTTTAGGTACTGCTGTGGTACTGGACTACTTATGAGCTGGATGTTTGAAAATGGGGAAATAACAAGACGGTTTTGTTGACTCACACCAACACTTACATTGAGATAGCACACAGATGCTCTGCTGGGGTGGGACCTGCATTACCGCAGGCACAGGAGAAATACAGAGAAATGGCAGTTCTTGTCCCTAAAGGGCATGGTCTGAAATACAAGGGATGAGAATAAGAAACAAACAAGGAGGTGAAGGGATGACAGGAAGAGTGGCTGGTGTTGAGCTTCTCTCAGCATATTTTAGCATAGTCTGGCTAGCTGTGAATCTCTCATGTAGCTGGTGATAGCAGCCTCCCCCTAGGTCCATTGCTGAGTTGTGGCATTGTGAGCATTATCTGCTGCAGGATAACTGAATGTTGAAATCAAATGACAGTACAACAAATAAAGTGCATTTCTTTTGTACAGTCTGTGATACTGGGTTGTATGTGTGATTTCTTTAGAGCTTCATTAACTTGATTGCAACTACAAACTCAGAGTCCTTATTTGCAAGGAACATTGTATTTCTTCTTATTGTTGTGTGCCATTTGTTTAAGCTCTCCTTAGCAGATAATAGGAGAGGTCAAACCTGGGAACTTCACAGGGCTTTGCAGGACTGAGCCTGTGGAGGCCTATTAGTGCTCCTGTACAGCAATTGTACAAGGTTGTGACAGTGTATTTGCCCAGGCGGAATGTGACTGCCTAAGACTGAAATGTCACACTGTCTGCCAGTCTTCAGTGGGGAATGTTACCTGAAATATCTATCATGCTGCAGAAACTGCTCCAGTCTGTTTCCCTGTCTGCTTACCAACATTACAAAAGAAGTGAGAGAAGTGTGAACGCAGGATATTGCACAGCCCGGGTTTGTGGCTGTTTGTTTCATACTGCGTTTTGGTTGGTTGACTTTTTAGGGGAACTGTGGTGTGACACAAGACAACCCACCTGCCTTGGCTGCGATAGGGTTTCTCAAGGGTTCTCACGTTTTTTTTTTCTGTCATACGGCAGACCTTACTGTGAATTTGTGATTTGAACATTCATAAACCCACATGTCCCATACTGGAGTTTACTAAGAGCCGACCTCACTCAGCAGACTTTCCTTATGTCTTTTCCTTAATGTCTCTACTAGGCTACCTATTTCCTTGAAATTTACAGGAACTCTGAATCTGTTATTCCTCTGTTTGAAACAGCTTGAAGACAGGCCATATGGAACTGGCAAACGGAGGGACTGTGTCTCCTTAAGAACCTGAGAAATAGAAAAGGGACATCTCGAAGAAGTTTCCACTCCATAACACACCACAACTGAAATACAATATAACATGTCACTCACATGAATATAAAGTTATGCTTCCCATTTAGCAACACTTACACACTCAGAGGAGCCCAATCAGTTAGGAATATATACTGGGGAGCCTACTCTGTCCTGTCTGTGAAGCTGAGATCCCAGTCATGTCGCTGCTTCCATTTCTGCAGCAAGGCACAGAAGAGCATTTGGCTTAATCTCTCCTGAGCTGACAGTTTGCTATTTGTGGCATTTTCTCAGATTACATACTCCATGTAGCTGACAGTAACTTGTGATTTTCAGCAAGTGGAATGCAAGGGAATGACACACATCCCTGGCAGTCTGGTAACACATTCACAGTGGGCTATTCCCAGAACCCTGAAACATTGAGCCTGTGTGAAGAAATGGCCTGGAGAGGCTGGGTCCACTGGTGCCTCCAGCCAGGCACAATTGTCCCCGGTTTTGCTATCTAACTTCTCAAAATATTACTTAATTTTTGTCCAAGTGCAGATTTGCAGGACTGAACCCACAGAGCTGATCTTATTTCAAGCCTGAATTTTCTTTTTTTTCTGTGCCTCAGAAATAATCCTGCTGTAATTACCCTGGTCTGAAACTTGGCTGAGAGGAAAACGGGGAGAAAGTGTTATATAATTTTCTGCTATTTCTGATGCCTGAGATCTCTTTGGAGCCTTCAAATTTTGTGCAACTGTCGTGTCTTTTGGAAAATTTTTCTGTCATTCTAAATTGTCTTGCATTTGTTGTAAGATCTTGAGGCTAATTGCTGCATAGCTGTACACACAGTCCTCAGCTATCCATGTCTCCAGGCTGTGGACTGATTATGTGTGGTGCAGATCCACCATGGCTGACTCTGAGCAGAACCAGTTTGGCTTGGCATGGCTTATTCTTTCAGACACAGCGCTGGCAGAGCAAGACTATATTGTTTCAGGGCCCAGCAGGGTTAGGGAAGCATTTTAGCCATTTTTGCACTGTCGAGGTGAGTGACAGTACACTGCAGGCAGCTCAGGCCTGTTGGCACTGTGTGTCCATGCCCCAGGAATGGCAGGATCATGTGTTTGGCTCTGCATGGACCTAAGCCCCATACAAAATGGGTCATCCCAGCTCTGCTATTAAACAAGACAGAACCCATGTACTGGGTGCTGGCTCTGAGTAGAAGTGACACAACTTAGCTTGTGTCCATGGACCTCTTCTCTCCAAAAGAAAGGAGCCTTGTGCAAACTGCATAAAAAAAAAAAAAAAAAAAAAGAAAGAGCCACACATAAAAAAAAAAAAAAAAAAAAGGAAAATCTGTACTCATCTGTTAAGGGTGCCTAGGCACTGAGTAGGAGACAGCAAATTGTTATGGGCCAAAACCTTACCAGGAGTGTGCTAAGAATTTACCAGTATAGACAACTGTGAATCAGGGCTCAAGCCCTCACCCTGGCCCTGGTTTATTTTCCTGTACAGTCTGCTGGAACCAGAGTTGCTCCTGCAAAGTCTTCAGATTTACTTGTACTCTACAGATGTGAGCTCACACTTTGGCAACGCTTTGCAATGAGGTGAGCTCGGTCTGCCTGCATTTTTAGTGGACATAGTCTCATTCTGCTTCTACTGAGAGCTGAAAGCAAGCCTTGTGACCATGCTAGCATGCTGCTTTGACTGCATAAACTCTGCAAAGGTCCAGCATTTATTACTTTTGGCTCAGGGCTGGGCAAAGGTGTTATCGAGGCTTCCTTTTTTTGGTAAGTAAACTTAGTGCTACATCCAATACTTGGGGTCAAAGTGCCACAGGAGATACATTCTGTGTCACCCAGTGCACCAGTCTGCTGGGATGGTGAAGCTCACCTGAGTTAACAAACTGTCCAGAAATTCTGCACCTTGGGGAAGGGTGTAGGGAGATACTCCAGGAACTTAACACAAGTCAGGCTGGAAGTGATGAGGCTCACTAGCTCTGGGTCCGTGCCAGATCCTGGTTTTCCCAGGGAATCACACAGGGTTTTCTCCATTCTTTCTTCCCCCCCCCATGTATATTTTCCAGACTTTATCCATGGCTTCTTATATTTTAAATTTCCATTTTTCTGAAAACAGAGAGTGAACTACATATGTCTGATAATATATAACAAACAGCCAAATGGCTCACATTCAGGCTTTGAAATCCCTCAGTGTCCTATACAGATGTGAACAGAACCGTATTCTTTAAAAGAGAAGTTTCTGAGTAAGTGTTGCTGGACACGCTTTTTTTTGGTAGGTTTTACATGGAATGTGCTTCAAGCTTATGTCAGGTGACTGTAGGACTCCAAAATATTCTAAGTTACTATACTTGACTTTACATTTCTTTATATTGACTTCATGTTTCATGCCTATTTTCTAGATTTTTAAAAATTATATTTTACAATGCTTTTAGTTGTGATCTTTAAAAATTAAAGAAGGGTGAGGTCTGAGAAGGGAAAGCTACAGGTATCAAATTGTGTCTGCAGTGTGAGTTTGGGTTTGCCTGAAATGGCAGCACATGGAACTAGGACTACATGAATATCTACTGAAGTGTAAACATGCATACTGTTCACATGCCACTCTGGACTCAGACTTGCTTGGGAATGCAAATGTCTTTTGTTTAAAATAGAACATTCTGCTTTTAGGAAAATATTTAATTGAAACAGCTGTCTACAACAAACAAAGACAAAATTCTTCAAAAGGGGTTTCTAAAGAAAAAAGAAGGAAAGAAAAGAATATCCCTTAATTTCTGGGATGTGAAGATATAACTTCTTTCAGATGTGAGGGACTGAATGAGGGAAGTGGTAGCTACTGTGCTGCTGGGTGTAATTAGTTTCCAGATTATATTACTTTTGATAATTAGATTTACATGAAACCTCCAGTCAAAGACTTCACAGGCATTTCTTGTATGTCAGCCTGGATATGCATTAGTTGGAATGATAGATCTACTGGATAGATCTAGGCTGGTAGATGCTTTGGGAAACACCTTCATCTTTCTTTTAAGCTGGCAGATGGTTTGAGTCCAAGCTGGACTGCCTGCTGTTGTTTTCAAAGAGGGAGTGTTACCTTTTTGGATTCATGAAAGACTCTCAATCAAAGCTAAAATGGCAGGCCAGTGCAGTGAATCAATAAAATCTCTACTTTCAGCTGGAGTGTCGGATAGTAATTCTTCTCGTGTCACTGCCTGGTTAAACAGTCATACTCCTGCTAAAAGCCCTATAAGACATAATAGATTCATGTGGCATTAGTCTATTGTCCTGCATTTACCCAGAAAAACGGAGAGAGGTTACTGTTTCACTAAAACAAACCAGACACTGATGCATTGTGTATCAAAATGTATTCACCCATTTCGCTCTGCCTCATTAGAGCAGGGGGAGCTTGTTTTCTATACCACTTGTGGAGCAGTGCTAAGACATCTGACATATTCATTGCAAATCCTAGTTTAATGATGATTTAGACATCAAATCCCAAATTATTTTATATCCTGGCTTTCTGATTTGCAATTACATCATATATAGTGTGCTTTCTGTTTATTAAACTACAATTAAGATGTACAAACTGGATGTATTAGAACATATTCCAAGAGGCTTTAGAATAAATCAGTTGGCCCTGTGGAACAATTATCTAACTGTATAATTTCTAATTGCAGGAAATTAACTTGCTGCATCCGATTTGATGTATTAAATTTCCTAGTATATCATGTTTTAGTAAAAAATGTTTATGGGACAAAGAGTTTTCATTCAAAATGAATCTGAAAGGCCTTAAATGTTAAATATCAAGGCTCAGAGCATGCAAGAAGGAGCGGCTGCTTTGAGCCCTACAGCTGGAAGCTGGTGGTCCTAAACCAGCCTTATTCAGATGCAAGCGAGTTCCCTAGCCCTTGGAGATTCCCCAGCTGCATTTATCAGCCATGGATACCCTTCTCCTATTCACTCCCAGAGACTGACCTTGTATCAGAGAACTGAATTAGCAAAATGCATGCAAGAGATCTGAGTTAAAACTCTGTTTGGAGGCCTCTCATGCACATCACTCTTCTGGGACAGCCAGAAGTTAGAGCCAAAGTTAGAGCCAAAGGCAAAACAGTCAGTGTCTTAGAAGGGGAAAAATCATGTTACAAAGTCTATTTATCTTCCTTGTTGAAAAGACCTGTTCAAGCAGTGGAAGTTTTGCTTCCTACTACTCACATAGTGCTCACACATCTGCCATATCTACTCACCTACCCAGCTATCTAACTACTTAATTATCTTCATGCATATTACTAATGGGAAGCATTGATTACTTTTAGGAAAATCATTAAGGAAGTATTTTCATTCCTTACTTTGGAAAGACTCAGATTACCCTTGCTAGTATACACAGCAGTGCAGCTTTGTAACATTGTAATTCAGAGGTGATGTGCAGGATTTTTATACTTAATGAGACTCACATACCACATTATCTCGCCATCTGCGTGGATCTGGGAATCGTTGTAGAAAGTTCCCATTAGTCATATTAACATCCATCATGCTTTCAGCTCACTTGGAGGATACAACCATGGAAATGTTTCTTTCACTGTGGAGGTTATTTTCCTTTGAAAACCCACTGAACTTTTGTATCTTGGACAACTTATAGATTCCTCTCTGCTACTAGGTCAGGTGTGACCCTGGATACTAAACAAGGACAGACTACAAAATATCAAGGGTCCCTTCCTCCACCCCTCTGAAGCAAACCTCAGCAGATGTAGACAAGATTTTAATAGCTACAAAAAAGAGAAATGCATGACAACCTCATTAAGGGAACTATAATAGGCTGTCAGAATATCTGCAAGAGGACAATATATCAATGTCTAGTTTGTTGCAGCATTGCTAACTATGGTAGCTTGCCCCTCTCATAATCTTTCATTCATCTTCTATTGGTCTGCTTTCCAATAATACTTCACCACCACATGCATCCACTCTCCTTTTCAGCTGCCGCACAATTACTGACATAACTCTTTAAGTATAGAAGAATCAGGACTGGTAAGTGACAGTAATAAAAAAGCAGTTAGTGGTCCACCCCACTGATAGCCCTGATACGGTACATTAGAAGGGTTTTCATTTTCTTTCCCTTTCTACCATCCTGAGGATCATTTTGTCCCATCCCAACATCTGCAGGAGGTCAAGGTCCAAAGGGCCCAGGGATTTTACACCATCTGCCACCAAAAAAAAAAAAAGAGGGAAAGGAAGGCACTAAACAAATTCTATGAAGAGCTATTTAAAGTTATTTATCACTGTAATGGCAAACCAATCATTATTAATTGTACCCACCCATTGTCTTTCATGTAGACCACATGGCTGTGAGACATTATTAAAATAGATTTAAACCACTGCAGTTGGACTTCTTTCCCCCTCCCCTTTCACCTTCCCCGACCCTTCGGGAAGATGAAATGGAGACAAGTGATTTTGTTCCTTTCTTTCACAGTGAAGCTGGCTCTTCTGTTCTGCTGGGGATCCAGCATTCCTCTGAACTAGGAGTGATCCATAAGGGCTGAGACATCTCATACCAGTCTGTGACAGCTGCTTGAAACTGCTTCTGAAGCTGGGCAGGAAACACAAGCAGAAACTCACACCAGAGACCCATAACATTGCTTCCTCCTGTATTTTTAAAGGTTTTTTTTCCCCATCTGCCTAGGAAACATCACTCCCAGTCGAAAGGCAAGAAAACAACAATGGGCTTTGAGGCTTTTCTGTTCATGTGTCAGTTAATAGCGCTTTTGGTGAACCTGATTTTGTTCACCTTAGGCAGCTGTGGTTACAATAATGTGTCTTGAATGAAATGCAACAATTGGAAGAAATTGTCAACTCATTATTGTGGCTAACAACTGAAATACAAACATTTCAGTCCAAGCAGAAGGTGATTTTGCAAACAAGGAGCATTCCTAGAGGGGATTTTGATTGCTAAAATCAGTATGAAGCAGACCTGAAATAATTGTAGTGACAAAGGGTACAGCTCTGGTCCTGCTGGATTTGATGAATACCCTCCGTCTGATTTCCATAGGGAAATCATGCCCTTTGGGGAAACATGCCTAGCACTGGCTCGCGCTTTGCAGTGTTAGTTCATGTGCCCAGGTGCAAACTGGAGTTCAATCAGCCAACTTAAACTAGCTGATTAAATGGCCCAATGCCCACCTGGATGCTGTATTTCCTCTACTGGTCCAAATACACTTCCAGCAACAACTCCCCACTGCTTGCTGTCTGGGACAGCTTTGGGCACAGACCTGAACTTTGCTGTCCAGTAATCCCAATGCCCAGACACTGCCTTACCTACTTTTAAACTCTACAGTGCTGTTTTAGAGATGCTTCTTCTCTTGGCTTCAACTGTATTTTGAACATGTGCATGGCTCCCCAGAAAGCTACTTTGACACTAGTGTCCTTGTGCAGGCAGAGAAGACTGGGATGTGTTTGGATGGAAGGGTGAGAAGGAGGATAGGAGGAATGGGGTCATGAAAGCTTTGAGTCACTCTGAGACTGAAGTCGCCTCTGGGGACATGACAGAGAGAAGAAGCTGAGAAAGGCCAGGTAGCAGGAAGGAGCTGTGACAGCCCTGAGAACAGAGAAGGCCAACAGAGAGTTTAGCACTGTCTGCATGCTGTTTGACACAATTAAAGAGACATCCATCTTTATCTTCTGAAGGTTTATATTCTCCTTGGTGGCGTGTATAGCTGAAGAACATTGGTTCAGAATGGGGAAAAAGGATACCATGGGCACATGTCAGGGGAACAGTGTCTTTTGCAGGGCCTCCACAGTCATCCTGGAAAGAGGTGGAAGAAGGAATTTTTGAGCCACAAACTAACAAGAAACTTGCTGAGACCAGAGAGAGAGGGGGAGCAGAAATCAAATTGAGGGCTGTCATCTCTTTGCAGTTCAGTTGGGATAAAAAAGTATATGGAATTGTAGAATCATAGAATGGTTTGGGTTGTAAGGGACCTTAAAGATCATCTAGTTCCAACCCCCCTGTCATGGGCAGGAATACCTTCCACTAGACCAAGTTGCTCAAAGCCCCATCTAACCTGGCCTTGAACGCTTCCAGGGATAGGGCATCCACAACTTCTCTGGGCAACTTGCGCCAGCATCTCACAAAAAGAAAATAAAATCCTGTCTGTTCCCTCAGAGTCCTTCTCCCTCTGCTTGTCCTTTCTTAAGAGAGTGACTGTGTGTGTAATGTTGAAGTAAGGAAGATAAAAGTTACCTGGTTTATGATGGAATCTTGTACTTTTGATTGTTAAATAAAAATACTGGAATGAGCAACCTTAAGTCACTACAAAGAACAAGTTTTCAAGTAAGGCAAGCAAAAAATGCATTTCTGATTGCAAATCTCCGTAAATAACAGTCAAGAAGACTACTACCTTTCACAAAGACTATTGCTCCAGAATTCATCCATAGACTATAAAATATCTAAAATAATCTCGGCCAGCAACCCACTAGCTGGTCATTTGTATTCCATGACTTGTGGAACAACCCAAAATGTAAACAGGTAAATGCTGGATGCTTTGTTTTCACTTGTCCAGGTCCAAAATATATCACAGTGGAAAGTCTGTAGCTGGTGCTTATCACAAAATGAACAGTGTTTCAATGTTTGAGCACACAGGTTCCTCCACCCAACCTGTGCTGCTACTCAGGGAACGCAGGCAGCACTGGTGACTTTCAGTCGCCCCTGCACGGAGGATAATCTGTTTTTCACTATATCACAACTGGCTGCAGCAGAAGATGCTGAAGCTCCTCCCCAAAGGCAGGAGAATTGTCACCAGGGACAGTCCACTATCACATGTGGCATCCAAGCCTCTGCTGAGAGAGCTGGCAGAGGCATTGAATCTTGGCAGCTGGACAAGCTGAGATGTACCTCGGTGGAGGCATAGTGATTGAGGGATGTGAGTGTGGAAAGTTGTCTCTGCGGTCTCATGGTTTCCAGAGAACAAGGCTGATCTCCCACAAAGTAGACATTACTGTCCCACAAGGCAGCAAACATGCCAGAAGGTGACTTGGCACAGATCAGAGAATCCTTTTCTGTAAGCACTCAGACTGAGACCACAAGCTCTGATAAAAACCATGTGAGCCTTTCCTAGTGAAACAGCAATTTCAACCAGTCTGCATCAGCAGAATCTGCCCTCTAAGGTAGGAGTGAAAGCACAATATTTCCAGTGGTATGCCTAAGGGAAGACAGGTTTGGGATTACAGCCATCCTATTAACAAAAATTTATGTTCTTCCTTGCACTACCTTCTCTTTTCCAGTACAGATAACTAGGTTCTTCCCCTCACCTTTCTGCATCTTTTTCCCTTTCAGTGATCCACTTGCCTCAGAAAATCCTGTCCATTCTATAGGATATCTCCAGGTTGCTCACAAAGAAATGTAGGCACTGGTGTCATGTAACATATAATATTCTCATGTAGCAACTTGCTGTTGCCAAGTGGTGAGGCTTCTGTTACTCCTCTGCTCTCATGCCTGGTTCCCTTGTATCTACTCCTGTTTGCCAGACCCTTCCCATAGCCAGTTTTTGAAACTATCAAAATCTCTTAATTTTCTTTTGGATTTCTTTTCTGCCATTTTCCTGAGTTAGTTCAGCTTCTGCAGGAACCTTCTAAGTGACAAGCCAGATGAGTGAGCAGGTACTTTTTATACAGGGCTAAGCAGTCACATTGACTGGTCTTGCCTTCTAAAAAATTATTTTGAAACACACTGAATGTAAAAACGCATTTGCCAAAACGCTGAACAACTGGAATTCTTTGCTGAAGCCACTTCTCTTCTGATGCTTGGTGCTATGGAGATGCTTAATGCAGTGAGTTCCCAGATCCTGGCACTGAGGGCAGGCAGTTGTGCTCACACCATTTACAGGGATCACAAAATGAAAAGCATCATCAGAGATGACTTTTCCTTTTATAGAACTATACACATACCTGGATACACAATGGCTTGGTGAATGGCTCATAAAAAGTGTTCTGAAATAAAATGGAGATGAGTGTGTTCAGCTCATGCACCTGACAAAAATAATGTATGTGATGTGGGAAATAAACAGCATTCCCTCAAATCATGTGCAGTAGTTTATCACTTGTTTTCAACCACAAAAGGACCAACAGCTACATCTGAACAGAGTGAAAGAAATTGGGATGAAAATCTTGACATCTAGCCAGTTAAAAAATCTGGTCTAACTACTCAGGACAGGATTCATCTCTATAGGGTGCAGGTACACAGGCAAATACAGTGGTCCTGCTTCTGTAGTTTGAACATGAAAATACCAGAAATATCAGAAAAGGACTGCTTGTTTTGTACTTGTTTTTCCCCACCTAAATTACAACCTACCTTCTCTCCTTTTGGGCAGTTCAGTATTCCTGATTCCTTCATGTGCACTTCTAGTTCAAACAAAGGTAGACAAAAAAGTCTTTGATGTCATGAGCAGGGACATATATCTGGGATGAGATTGTATCTTATTTGTTCCTGGAGGGCTCAAGCAGGGTAGACTACTACCTTACAGAATAGTCTGAGGAGGCTGTTCTGACTGAGGTAGGGCTCTCTGTGTTGTGCTGTGTCTCTCTTCAATGAATAAGAGCTTCAAAAAGCCACAAATATGGTTTGCAACACTATCCTGCTCCATGTTGCTTGCCTCATTTATCCAAGACATGGTACAAGCTCTTATTTTTAGATATGATAACATGCTGTATTTTAAAAAAATATTTCATTCTATTTGATCTGTCATTTTGAAAATGAAACCGAGTTTTTCCAGTTCAGGAACATTTTTTTCTGTTTTTAAGCTCGGTGTTTTACTAAAACTATTTGAGAAGACACACCAAGGAGAGAACCACAAACCTTGAGAAGAGATTCTTTGTGTGAAAATATCGATTTTACCTGACACACCTGCAGCAAGTGAACAAAATTGTTCCACTTGTATACAAGTTTTTCCTATTGAAGTCATTCTTCTGGCCAGAACTGAACAATTATAAATCTGAAATGAAACCACCATTTATTTTGGTGGTTTTGCTGGTTGGCTGCATTATTTTACTTGTTTTTTTGCAACTGTGACTCTTCTGTAGGTAGAATCAGGTCTCCCTTATTTGACATGGCATGAAGGGTGTTAAATATTTTCAACTTAAAGGCTGTTAGCACTAGAAAAGTTTGTGGTTAATATGAGTATTTATTGCTCTTCACTAAAGACATGGTGTAATAAAGAAACCTATTTTCTTCAGATACTAATTATACAGGTACATAATTAAACATCTTAAATAATGAAATAGTTGCTCTGTAAAAGGCTAAAAATATGTGGCCATAAATTAGTAATTTAGCCTATATTAATAAATAAGTTCTGGTTGTCAGCTTACAAAGATTTCCTTTCTGTAATTTGACCACTGGTACATGCATTGCAAACACATCAGACTCCCCATCTAGACACTGCTCAGTTGCATTTCTTTGTGTTCCTGGATCAATGCACCTTGCAGCGCTTGAAGGTTTTGTGTACATATTGAGACTGATCTGATTCACATATGGGCCATGGTTTTGTGCACAGGAGTAGGGTGGCTGTGTCTGTAGAGGATGCAAATCTTTGTAAGTGCTGACCCGCCTTGGTGTCAGTGGGGTCAGGATTTCATCCCAAAAACAATCTGAGAAATCATGGTGCTTGCCTGCCATAGATACATTGCATTCTTAGGAAGCTAATTCCCTTTGCTGCTTCATTCACCTTTGAGGAGTGAAGACTATGTGTATGTAACCTACCCAAACGAACTGCTGTGAGGACTCAATAACTGATATTCATAGAGGACCAGGAAGAGTTCATGCTCCAGAGAAGTGCTACTGATTACTCTTAGCCAGGCTTCCTAAGGAAATTAGACTCCCATGATCCCCCTGTCTGTGTTTACTGTTGCACTCCTTTAACAACTACTGAAATGTCCATTTTAAGCAAATTGACACAGCGGTAGAGGCTCTAGGACATTGTGGTCCTGTGACTTCTGTGGAAGCAGGCAGGTAAGTAGAGGAAAGGCAAACAGATTAGTGCTGCCACCAAAGGAAAACCTGCAATGAGAGCACAGCCAAGTAGCAGGCACTAGAGAACCCACTTAGGAAACAGAACATGGCTACTGGAAAAGCTGTGAACAAGGATCACGCTTTATAAAACAAAGCAGTCACACAATCTGTAAGCATCCTTGCACAAGAAGGTGCTTATTTAATTTGGTTAATTTAAATGATAGGGAAAGGGCAAATTGTTTTTGGAAGAAAAAGCCCACCCCCACTTTTCCACTGGCCTTTTGCCCTTTTCGAAAAAATTGCTCAAACTAAATCATTTTGAAGGTTCTGAAATATTTAGTTACTGCCTATCCTTTTCTTATTTTTTTTTTCTTGTGTCTTTCTGGACTGTGGCCAGAATAGGAAACAGATTGCTGAATACAGCAAAAAAAGCTGTTCTCAAGGTACTTCCATGCCATCTGAAAGCTAGAAATGCTGTAAATCTTGAGCTAACCTGCACTTGAAACCTTGAAACTTGCTGACAACGCACTTTGTCTGTGCTACCAGGTATAGCCGCTGACTGTTCTTGTATTAGCAGGTCTCATGTTACGAGGGCTGGCCCGCAGGTAATGCTGCTGTTCTCTGTGGTACCAGGCACTTGCCTGCAGGCTCCCATAAACTTAGCTTTGGGAACAGGAGATGGACTCTTTGTCCTACTTCTCTGCAAACCATCTCAGAGCAAAGAGATGCAGCAGAGCAGAGCGTGTGTGTGTGTATGTGAAACTGGTGCAGGACTATGCCTGTGTTCGAGACATGCTTGGAAGAGGTTTTATAGTCCCATAGAGAGGCATGGAAATTCCTGTGATGCTACTTTGTGTTGCAAACTCTATCACCATGTCCTAGAAACAGATCTTTCCTTCCGTTGGACAGCAGGATAAGGTGAGCTGAGGCAGAAAGAATTTTTCAGCTATTAATGCTTGCCCCCTCAAACTCTCTAAATCTTGCCAGTTCTAGCAATGTGTCATGGTTTTATTACATTACAGTATATCATATTGCTTTTTCACCAGTGTTATGAAACTTCCAGTCAATACTGCCTAAAGAATCCTGTTCGCGTATCCCTTCTGGTTGTTTGGTACAGCTTTGTCTTACTTTCATTTAAACATTTAAGGTACAGGCCATGCCTTTGCTAGGTTATTGGCATCATCAGAATAACATATCCCTGATGACTGGCAGGATCTCAAGGAACTGCTGTAAAATAGATAATGAACAATACTTTTATAAAAACTTCTGCAGAATTTCTAGCCACTGTTCAAGATCATGTCAACAAAGGTAGTATGGATAAGTCTCGGGAAGTCACCATTTCCTCATACCCCAAATGGACCTATTTTCCACGATTAACATAAATTGGATTATTTGTTTTGGGTTTTTTTAGTGAGTACAACCAATTCTAAGAAAGGGGAAGGATGAATGTTTTGCATCTATTTAATGAAAAATAGCGAATTAATACAGAATGCAAATTGATTCCAACCATGTTTGTTAGGAAAAATTCTAGTTCTTTTGTTCTGGGTTTTATTTTTCTGGACAGTCAGCCTCACAAGAGATAGGCTGTGTAGTCTTTACTTGCACAGATAAGCTTGTACTCACATGAGAGCTCCATTGATTTCCTGGCCAACAGCCTAGGGAAGTAAGTCCTGCCACTTCTGCTGAGCATTTAGCAGACATGTAAATGACAATAGTGGTTAGGGTGCTGCACTCTCACCGCTGCGACCCGGGTTCGATTCCCAGCCCCCCGGGCAGATGGAGCTCGTTAGCCCTGTAAGGCAATCCATCTAAGAGAAGGTCACTCTAAACAAACCTACGTTCTGAGACCCTCACTGCCACTGTCCAAGCGTGCTCGGCCCTGGCAGATGAACCTCAGGATTAAAGGGTGGGCTCAGTTCAGCGCACACTGGGTCTCACCAAAAAATCCACTGCGCAGGCTCGAAGGGTTAATGACCTTTCCCAAATCTTCGCTTGCGAAGACTGGCCATTAAATGACAATAGACATAAATAAGATATGTATCACTCAGGTCTGTATCATCTGTTCATTTGAAGTGCCACTTGTTGATGTGTGTCAGCATGTGCACAACAGCGACTGCTCAGCAACAGGAGAATGGTTCTGGAAGGAAGGGCAAAACATGCAGAATACTATAATGAGACCTTTTCCCTCTTTGATTGTTGAAGAGGCATGAGCCATTTATTATATGTGATGGTTGGCAGAGACAGAGAGAGAGAAAAAGGGCTGTTCAGGCACCATGAGAAAACCACTTATGAAGAGCTGGGATTTAGTTATTCCATCTTGGGTTGATTGGTATTTTTAACTTCACTGAATGCAGTGTATTTTCTTTATGGCCACAGTCCCTTCATAGGCTGACTAAGCATTTGATATTCTAGTATTTGATCAATTCTGAAACTATTATTCCAAAGATTGATGCCCTGCTGATGAAGCACCCTGTACACGGACACTTTCTGTCCCAAGTAATTATCTTTCTAGAGAAGCAGACAAAGGATAGCTTGGGGTCACTTTATTTTTCCCTCTTTAGGGATGAGGAATTGGACATAGGAGAGATAACTAGATTTTCAAATGCTACAAAGGAAGTCTGTGCCTGAGCCAGGAACTGGTTTCATGTCTCCTGAATCGCAAACTACAGTTTTAACTATCCCTTCCTCTCAAGCAAATGGAAACATTTATGAACAGTGATATCACTGAGGCTTTAAAGTGATGGGACATAGGCCAGTGAGTTTAAGGGAATTTATAAGAAAGGACACAAACATAAACCATACATATGACTGAATAATCTCTGTCCATAAATCAAAATTGTAGTTTTTCTCCCAAGGAAACATGTATGCCGGCTTTTTTCTTTACAATATTTTGGTAAATTTGGCTTGAAAGTTTACTTCTCACCTCTAAAGTTAATATCTACAATCCAATCATGTATCCTTTTGGGTTGAAATAATGTTGGGTGAATTATGTGAATTCAGCTGAATGCTCAAGCTCATGACAGTACAATTTGCTACTCACTGTTGCCTGTTGCTGAACTTTGAGAGGAGAAAGGTTCCACAGGAGGGAGAAGACAATGGAGATGTTCTCAGCACATAATTTTTAGAGGCTGGACTTAAAAAAAAAAAAAAAGAAAAAGAGATCACTCATGCCAAACATACTGTGAATTTTTACATACTTTCTGTAAATGAGTTGCATTAGAAGAGCCTCATTTAAGTTAAGAAAAATCAATATGCTATCTTCTGTGGATATGAGCACGTCTCAAGGACAATTTAAGGAGGCTGATGGTAGTTGGGAAGTGCACACTGAGGGTTGGAATTAATCCAGAAGAGCCTGTTGTACCTATGAATAGAACTGAAGCCTAGTAGGTGAAAGATTTGCACAGGGCTAATCTAGGAGAACTAAAGGTTTACCTCGGTAGTTATGAATTTTCATGTAGTCTTTTTTGTTTCTTTTCTTTTTAACAAAATAGCATCACAAAAATCTGAGGACCTTTGCAAACTTTTCATTGTCATTACACTTCATGGCCAATATAGTTTCCAAGTGATGTACTGAATTCCATGTGGTAAAGTCATCTTGATCTGGTGGTTCTGTTTAAAAACCACAATGTATTCAGAGGAACAGAATTCTCATAGGCATAGCATGACTGGCAATACGGGCTGGCTGCGTCCTCTGTTGTTAATGTGTGTCATTGTTCCTTGTTGCTCACAGGGCAATAAAAGTTCTTACCAACAACAGAGTTGGAATACATGGCACTTGCTCACCATTTGCATTTCCAGGCAGTGGAACAACACCTTTTTGAATCTCAAAATCAAACAAAACTGCATTTTAATCCACTAGTATCCTTTTATTTTATCCTTATCCTTAAAGAAAAAAGCATTTTTATTTATTTCTCATGAAAGAAACGCTCATCCAAACCCCATGCTAACAGAAATTTCCAGCTCAAGTCAGCAGTGCAGCTATACCCACAGTCCTTTTTGGTCAGTGTCTATTGGTAGTCTGAAGGCTGGGAGGGTCTCCTATACAAACAAAACTTGCTCATAGGAGAAATTCCTTCCTATTTGTATCCCTATCAGTAAATTTCTAGCTTATATCATGAACCAAATGTGATTTTCTGTCTCTTTTCTAATTGCATTTCCTATTGTGATTGCAGGAGCTGGTACTATTTGGACAAGTCTAGGATCTTTTAAAAATCCTGTCCTCTGAGATGTCTTTGATAGTTGTCTTCTGAATGCAGTGGCTGTTATAGTTACAGTAGAGGATTAATGCACAATTTATATTTCCATATATCCTTTGCTATTGTATATTTTTATATGGTGTAATTTCTTATTAATTTCCTCCCTGAATTAAAATTCCCTCGTATTTTCTACTGGCTTTTTACAGCTTTTTCTCCACTTTAAACAGTCTTAGTGATATAGCAAAGCACCATCAAGGTTGCACAAGGCTCCTGTGAGATCTCATCTGGAGCACCCTGTGTAAGTTCTGGTTGGAAACTGACAGGCTCATGCATGGGTGATTGGGGAAAGGGAAAAGATTGTCATATGAGAGAAAAACAGAATATCCTGGCTTGTTTTCCTTCAAAAACTGAAGGCCGAGAGGGGATATACCTGCTCTCTATGGATCAGGGGGTTAAACTCCAGCAATGAAAAAAGTATTTCTTATGCAAAGGCTGATGTTGACATAACAACCACACACATATAGGCTTGCTATGGATGTATTAAACCTTGGAGTTATGAGAATGTTCCTCATGGTTGCAGCAGTGAGGTTCTGCAAAGGTCTTCCTATAAGAGTGGGGAAGGGCTAACTACTTCCACGGTGGTTATGAAGGAAAAAAGCACTATGTGGTCCCTGAGGTAGTAAAGGACCAAAGTCAGTGAATTCAGAGATTAATTCCAGTTTCTCTGTCTGGAGGTCCCAGGTCCAGATTGTAAGTTTACACTTCAAGAAGAGACTTAAGTATTTTTTCTCCCATTATATCCCTCAGAGAATGGAAAACAATCCAGCTCAGCCAAATGTAAATACAAGCATTTGATCAGTCTCCACTAATTGTAGGTTAGGTGAATAGACACCTACTTTTGGACACCTCAATTTAGATGTTAGCACTGAAATCTCATTGTACTCTGAGTTAATTAATTGCATAGCCTACAGGGGTTTGACTCAGCTGGCTCAGAAAAGAGTCTTGGCCCATCTGAGAGGCCAGTAGGAAATCTGCAGGGTCAGGCAGATATGGCATAGGACCCACAGAAGACCTGCTCTCTTCTGAAGGAGCAGCCAGGCATTCAGTAGGCATGAGGGTAACTTATAAAGCACAAGTTGCCTATATTTTGGCAACTGGATTGGATCCCAGACAGAGGGAGCAATGAATCTGAAGTCATAACCTTGATAACTTTCTCTCCTCTCCCTTCCTTGTCTCCTCTTTTCTTTTTCTGATTTTTGTTGTATTTGTCTAATTTGGTTACACATACTTCAGAAAAGACTCCAGAAACTTGAGAAGCAAAGAGTTATGCATATTTAAACTAAAAAGAAATCAAGTATGAGTATAACTTTCTTTCCCAAGTAAAGGCTTCCATGTTCAATGGGCATGTGAATTCCCTCTTTACAGCCCCAACTCTTGTGCTAACTTTTCACTAATGTTCTCAGCATGGTAAACTGAGCATTTTAACGTTTACTACCATGTTCTCAATGACACCAGTGAGTTTCTTCTTAGCCAGCAGAAGTCTGGCTGACGTAGGGCAAGAAAGAACTTTAAGGAAGGAGAAACAGCACCAAAAGGTAAACCGCTGGTTTGCCGCAGGATCCTGGTTGCCAACCATTATTAATATGCTCATTTTTGGATTTGTCTTTGGGGCTTTCCTTGCACTGTGATGTTAAAAGTCTTGGCAGATGTTAAAAGTAAACACAATCTGCAGTGTTTGTTGCCTCTCTGAATGGAAGGAAGGTGTGACTGATCACTGCCTTGCAATCCCTTGATAAGAATAGTGTTATTGAGGCACAAGGAAGGAAAGAAATCCAAGCCAGACTGTTACGAGAACTTCTTGAGGGAGTAAGAAGGGAAGGAGAATAAAACAGAAGATTTAAGAGAAGACAAGAGATTATGCAAATATAAGCTGTGAATAACATCCTGGCAGTACAACCCCTCCAGAGACAACTTGCCACTTGCATTTCTCTAACAGGCACTTCCAAGTAAGTGAGAAAAATAGAGTAGCTTTTGAACAAAAAAGGGAAGGACAAGAAATAAAAATCAGACTAAGCACTCTTTAATTCTAGCCACGTTAAACTCTAAATGCTACCAAAGAGCTGGTAATAAAATTTAATTCTTTCTGAGGACATGACGATCAGTCATCTGACCAAAAATCAAAGTCTCCTGGGAGTGTTTCTTCTATCACAGGGCTTGAGTAGACTTGACCCTTTCAGCATTTCATATTTCGTAATTGAACTCAATGTCCGTCACACTTTTAACATCTTCTAGATTAAAAAAGAGCATTAATCACTCTCGCCTTGGAGCAGCTCTGAAGAGGGAAGTAGGATACCAGGCGCAGTTTAGAGAGGCCTGGGGTATTAAGATGATCAGTGTCTCAGTGCATGCATTAGCGTGCATTCGTGTCTGTGTCACAAACAAATAACAAACTCTCCAATATCTTGCTCCAATATATATGATCTACCACCACCTCAGTAGTTTCACTCTGGAAATGGGGGCACACAGCTGAGCACTGCGCTTCTTCAGCTTATCTCTGGAGAAGTAAAAAAAAAAGATTTAAAAAAAGCCCTTTTTGACTGGGTGCTTTGTTATGATTTATACATTTCTTTTTTCGAATAGCCGCGGTTTATCTCTTTCAGCTGCAGGAACTTAGAGCAAATGATAAATGAAAACATCAAGCCAGAGCCTGCGCTAATGTCTGACACAAACGTGTCACTCGATATTTAAGTATTTATTTATTCATTTATGTTTTTGTAGTCTCTTCTTAGGCATAGAACCTTTGTATTTATTGTAATAATGGTGACAAAATGTGGGAACGAGGCGGGGGGAGTGGGGGTAGAACGAACATAAATGCGAGGGAAAAAAAACGACAGCAACACCAGAGACAGAGGAACGGTCCCTGCAGAAATGGGGCAGTCGGTCCCTCTCTTTGTTTTTGGTTTAACTGAGGAAAATCCGGCTGGGGAGCGGGCTGCACCCCACGTCTGAGAGGAGCAAGGCCTAGAGGGCATTTTGGGTGCTGGTCAGGAGGAGAAACTGAGGGAGCGCAGGGCTGGGGCAGCCTGAGGGCGCTGGGGCAGCCTGAGGGCGCTGGGGCAGCTGGTGGCCCCTGAGCGAAGCGGGGCCATGTCCCACAGGCCGCGGTGAGGCCCAGGTGGTTGCGGCCATCCCGCGGGTTGCCCCGAGCCCAATGGCGGGGTGGTCCTGCCACCAGCATGGCTACAAATTGCCGTGGCTGCGGGCCCAGGAGCGGGAGAGCGGGGTGGTGTCGGGAGGGGTGTCCCCTTCTGCTTGGTCGATCTGTAGAGAAGCCACGGGGCCAGGGGGTGCAGCGGAGCGAGAAGGGGACAAAAGAGGTTGCTGGGGCTGGTTGCCGGAGAGGGGTGCCCGGCTGAAATCCTTCACAGCTCCAGGACACAAAACCTCCTAAATCTTCATCAGAAAGTCATTAGAAATCTGTTGGCGGGGCCGGGCGCAGATTGCCAGTGGAGAGAACTCCAAAGCCTCTCCAGCCTCCACAATACCTGAAATGAACTGGAAGGGATGGGGTGGGGCTGGGAAGCAGATTTCCTGCCATAACTAAAGCCCCCTTTCAGACTGCCCTGCAACACTTTTACGATGTGTTAGAATTTACATTCACGTGTTGTTAACCATTCTTTGGTGCAATGAAACGTTTTATCTGTCTGACCTCAACCTTTGCCATATGCTGGTGCAAACTGTTCAGCTTAAGCCTGGATGAGTTTAAGAAAAGGAGGAAAAAAAAAGAGAGAGAGAAAAAGGAGGATCCAAAAAGCACATTGCTGGGTAGGCTCTGTTGTTGCTTGTGATAGCTGCCTTCCTCTCCGTTTTCCATGGAAACGTTTTGAAAGCCAATTCCAAAAAAAAAAAAAAAAAGGAAAAAGGAAAAGATCCAAGGTTCAAAACATGCCAGCTCTTTACTAACTGTCCACTCTACTTATTCTCCTTCATGTCTGGTGATTCCTTTTATATTGTGGAGAGATGACAATGAAACTTTATTATGTTGGGTTAAGGAGAGGTGTATTTAAAATAGTTATTTTAACATTTAAAATAATTGGAATGAGTTTTATAAGGTTTTTATTTATTTTATTCTAATTTCCTGATTTCTTAGCCCACTTAGTTTGAAAGAATCAGAGATGTGGATTATGGAAGGAGAGTGATAATTGTGTGAGACAGCCTGGCAATCCATAATGAAAGACCCCATCTTCTGCTTTTGAAGATGTCCTGGTTAACTTGTAAATTCCACCTTATTTTTCATAGACACCTGCACTGTGGCAGTGCCCTGGTCTTGCTATTCAATTCCTCTGAAACTGTGCTTATGGACTTGTCTCTACATCTTGCCTCCAGTGTCTAGAAGTGGTTAGGTATTTCTCACCTTGTGTTTTGGGTGAACTAAACAATCCAGAGTGCACTTCCTGATATCTGGTTTGAGGGATTATCTAATAGTTATTTCTGTTCTAAGAACCATCAGATTTTCTTCATCCCACAGATGCCTCTGGAGACTAATAAGAAAGGTCTTGGACAGATCCCTAAGGAGGATGTCCACAAAGATGTTGTAATGGTGCCATGTTCAGCACCAAGGGAACTTGGAGATCAAAAAAGCTTCAGTTCAGCCATTCGGCTGTGAAAGCCCATGCCTGAGGAAGATTCATTTGCACATGTAGGGAGTTGTTTATGACAAGACTTTGAATGCTTAAGGTTATTAGGTTATTTAGGAGTTAGTCAAGTCCTTAGTGACTCAACTGGTACCACTTAGGTTCCTGGAAGTCCCCCTTTTGTAAATCTCATCATTGCTTTGTAAGCCTCCTTCTGTAAAGCCATGCTGACCTTGGGGGCATTCAGGTAAGAAAACTCTTATGGCTAGATAAGGCTCATATAGTCAACATAATCATGAATCCCCAAATTCATTAAATTCAACCTAATTAGGTATATTAGTGTTGTGAGCTGATACATCCCATCAGTAATCTCTACTCTGGCCCAGTCATTGCTGCAGTCTCTTGCAGTATATATTGTTGCATTTCTTGGTATATGACATGTCTCTCAGGGAAATAAAAATCATTGTTGCTTTCTGTGAAGCCCTGCCAAATTTTTATAAGTAATTTCCATTCTGCTATGGTCTATTACATGTGATGTTTTAAAAGAGTGAGAAAGAGTTAAGCAAAATGAAGACCATTATCAATATTTCATTTGTCACAGCTGAAAAACTACACTTATAGGTCAGTCTGTTGCAATCCATTCATTGATTTCAGTACTCAAAACCCTTCAGGGAGTGTCTAAAATCCACTGATGTTTCAGAGTGCTAAGTTTTGTGTTTGGATTTCTGATAAAACTGAAAGATGTGTCAAAACCATGTAACAAGCTCCGGATCTGATTTACCACTGTACACTTTCAGTCTCTACTGGTGTTAACTCCAGTGATTTCATTGATGTGGAGCTGCACGGTATTGATTTAATTCTTATGTTGATGTGACCCTCCAGAGACATACTTCCCTGCTCTTATTCCCACAGACTTCAGTTCAGAATATAATCAGGATCATAATTAGAAATGATGACCTGATTCAGTCAGGCATAAAAATACAAGCCAGTCTTGAAGTTTCTCAGTAACGCTACTGACTGTAGTTGCACTACTTTCTTTCTTAAAGTCAAACGTGTGCTTACATTCCTTGCAGATGGTAACCTATGTATTTAGATTCGCTCTTGAATTCTGTGAAAGTGGAAGTGTTTTGACTGGCTATATCAAGTTTTGGAACAACTCCACAAACAGAGAAAACTTGGTAAGAGATTTAAGGAGACTTGGATTGAGTTGTTCCTCAATCCCTATCTATGCAATTCCATTTGCTTCAATTAACTTTTATGTTTGCAACTGGAATGCATGGAATTTGATCAAAGTCCCTTTCAGAGCATATTTATGGTATTGTCTACAAACCTATTACTCTCAGAAAGCAAAATAGGATAATGCATTTCTTTCTGCAGACTGTGCTGTCTATTCTAGGTGCCATTTAAATATCTGATGCCTCAAAAGGCATACTCAGCAGGGTTCAAATGCCTTTGTTTATATGTATTTTTCAGGCAAAAACTTGCCAAACTCCAGTTGCGAGCCTGTGGGGAGAGAACTTGGCTTGGAATTAAATGCCCTGGAAATGGGCTGGATCCAAGAATGAGTAAAATCTGAGTAGCTGAGGTGCAAACACCTAATTATAACCATATCCAAAAATTCAATGTAAAAATAAGGAAACTCCTCACATTAAAAGGTGAATTTTTCTAGTTCCGTTAAGAGATTTTAAAAACAGCAAAAATATCAAAAGTTGAGTAATCAAAGTATCCATGATCAATATTTATATGCAAGTCAAAGGGAAGAGCCACAACAACCCCCTGCGGCACTACAGGTTGGGGACAGAGTGGCTGGAGAGCAGCCAGACAGAGAGGTACCTGGGAGTTTGGATTGACAGGAAGCTGAACATGAGCCAGCAGTGTGCCCAGGTGGCCAAGAAGGCCAATGGCATCCTGGCCTGGATCAGGAACAGTGTGGCCAACGGGTCCAAGGAAGTGATTCTTCCCCTGTACTCAGTGTTGGTGAGGCCACACCTGGAGTACTGTGTCCAGTTCTGAGCCCCTCAGTTCAGGAAGGATATTGAGGTGCTGGAGCAGGTCCAGAGAAGAGCAACGAGGCTGGTGAAGGGACTGGAGCACAAGTCCTATGAGGAGAGGCTGAGGGAACTGGAGCTGTTCAGCCTGGAGAAGAGGAGGCTCAGGGGAGACCTCATCACTCTCTACAACTCCCTGAAAGGAGGTTGTAGCCAGGTGGGGGTTGGGCTCTTTTCCCAGGCAACTATCAGCAAGACAAGAGGGCATGGTCTTAAGCTATGCCAGGGGAGGTTTAGGTTAGATATTAGGAAGAATTTCTTTACAGAGAGGGTAATCAGACATTGGAATGGATTGCCCAGGGAAGTAGTGGATTCTTCGTCCTTGGAGGTTTTTAAGATAAGACTGGATCTGGCCATAGTCTAGCAACCGCAGTGGTAGTGGATCAAGGGTTGGACTTGATGATCTCGGATGTCCCTTCCAACTCAGCTGATTCTATGATTCTATGAAAGAAATTTAGAAGTGCATGTATTTTAATTTGGTTTGAACAGTCAACATTGGTAAAAAGCCCAACTGTTTACTGTAATATTACTTTCTGATTCATCACTACCTCACAGATCTACATCTGTTACTCTTCATTTGAATACAAAAATTACCTCTAGTCACCTAATCTAAGGGTTAGGTGACAGGAAGAGAATGCAAATTGAGGTAGGCTGGTTTTGTATCTTGACTGGTGTCACTTTCTTTCCCTTGCAGAGCTTTTTAAACTGTGACCTGAAAAGGGCTTGCATCAGAATTTCCCCTCCAACATTGTAAAAGCATTATTTCTCTTAAATACATTAGATTGCCTCTGAAAAAAAAAAAAATCCAACATCCTGGCAATAACATTTTTTTGTGTGTGTAGTAATTGTTTGTTTGGAAAAGCCTCCTGTTCCTGAAAGCCTATGAAAACAAACACAGGCACATGCAGGGAACAGTGTGTGAATTTTTGAGTAGAACGCTTCCATCAACGCTGCCTCCGTACAATCCTAAACATCCACTGGTCAGATTATGTGACCAACACGTCTGTTCTAGAACAAGCAGCTGCGTTGGGAAGGACACGTCTCCAGGATGAAGGACCACTGCCTCCTTAAGATCCTGCTTTATGGT